>NC_053440.1:34076407-34251589 GCF_007990345.1 Gossypium hirsutum
AGCATTAAAAAAAAAATAGTATTCAGAGCGAACAGTGGCGCTCCGAATCCAACAGAAGGAAACAGAAAGCGTCCGGAAAAGCACGAGATAGTATTAGCACACCCTGTGAAAGAAAAGAGTGGATGTCTTCGCTCTAGGTATCTATGGTTGGTAATTTTCCCTAGAGCTTTAGGGCACGTAGATGAGGCCGTCTCTGATTTGTTCAATCGGCTTAGTAAGGAGTCACGCCCATCCGGCAATCTTAGCAGAAACCTTCAGATCTCTAAGCGCATGTCGAAGAGCAGGGGAGGAAGTTCATCGGATGCGCACAGCTACTATTGGTGTGGTTCCATAGTCACTTTGGAAGGTGGAAAATGTCTCCTATCGAGTCTTCTCAGAAGACTATTCCCCACTGAAGGAACAAGTTGCTACACCAAGACGAGACGACATCACGAAGAGAAGTGGTGGCTCAATTAGGAGACGAATGCCTATACCGATTTAATTGATTCTTTATTGTTCTTTACCGTATAAGACATATAATCGAGACAGTTCATACCAGCAACACAAGGCTGGCTCAATGTGAGTTTCTTATAAGGATGAAAACTACAAGAGAAAAACTCGAGAAATATCTAACGCTTGGAAACAGGTTCACCGAATGAAAAGATTACCGTAGGAGCGATGGCAACTTCAGAATATTATGGTGGTGGAGTAAAAGAGTCAATGACAACATCCCTAAGCCGAGGGAAGATTGCGTTCAGTCTATAGAGGAGCATCTACAAGTAGTTCCGTCAGAATTAGAGATCATCAAACGAGACTTTGAGAAAAGAAATTCTGAGTTGGGAAAGAGGATAGAACAGTTAGAAGAAGAAAGAGTGCATTTGGGATTAGACATCGATATCCACAGCTAGAAGCCGAGAAATTAAGGAAGGGAAAGAACAAAGCTGAAGAGGATTGGATAGTCTAAAACAGATTACAAGAAGCTGCGATGTCGATGAGAACTGTCGGTCTGGGAAAACGTCAGAGCAGTGGCGACAAGAGATCAATGAGGAAAAGAATAGGCCGATCAGTGGGAAAAGAAATTTCAAGATGCTCGAGCTCGAGAAAACGCTTGGAAAGGAGTTTGTTAGAGTGCCGAAATGAGAAGGCAGGATTAAAGGCCAAGGTGGCAGAGCTAGAAAAGTCACTTCACTCGTACCGTAGTCGCAACTCCATGATCGAATTAAGAGCAAGCTTAAATAAGATCGAAGAACTGAAAGGAAAGGTAGAGGAGCTTGAGGACGCATTACACAATTCTGAGCTACGAATGGAGCTTCTTGAGAGGAGTAATGATCAATGGCAAGAGCAATTCCATCATTCTCAAAGGCAGATTAGAGATAGAGATTACGTTATGGGCGAAGCTGTGACTCAAGTGCGGGAAGTGGCTGATCATCTGCAAACATTAGCAGTTCAGGCCGATGTATTGAGTTTAAAATATGAGTCAGAATCAAGCCGAGGTCGAGATTTAGCTTGGCTTCTTAGGAAGGTTAAGGCTTTGGGTATAAAGGCGAAGCCGTATATGTAATTTATTTTATGTAAAGAAATTTGCTTTCTAGTTGAGTTTTCTAATGAAATTGAATTCGAATCAATGCCTCTTTTTGCATTCATCTCATACATTTGCATTACATCTCATAAAATGACCCTAATAAAATTAAATTATGACAGTTACCCTGGAAACCAACAAAAATCTAATCAAATATCACTACGGTACTCGTCGCCAAACAAAAGCAATGGATCAAAGGTGGAAAGATTGGAACAGTTGCAACGAGAGATGCAAGATCAGATGCATGAACGACTGGAAAAAATCCAGCAAGACATGTTAGAATCCCAGAACACTGTGATGAACCAATTAAAGCAGTTATGGCTGGAGGAAATAACAAAGGAAAAGACCCCGTAGTCGATGCGGGGAAGATCACGATGACCCTTTTATCCTCCAGGTTTCACCCCAATAACATCAAGCACAACCAGAGGTGTACCCACAGAGGGTACCGGTTACCATTAGACCCAATATCTGGCTGGTGCCTCGGTACCATTGCATTTTCAAATGGGCTCGGGTTCTAATCCCGGGGATAATCCCACTAATCCTGTGGTCCCGGACCTCGATGATGTGGCAGAAACAGAAAAAACAAGAATGAACCTGCCAAAACAACTAGAGACCGATGTAGATGGTTAGAGGAAAATTTAGAGTCATGGAAAACATCGACTATCATCGCGGGGTTGACGCCAAGGATCTGAGTTTGGTCCTGATTTAGTACTCCCACCTAAGTTCAAAATGCCGGAATTCGAAAATATAATGGGACTAGTTGTCCTGAAGCTCATATAACTATGTTCTGTCGAAGAATGACAGGATACGTCAACAACGATCAGCTGTTAATCCACTGCTTCCAGGACAGTTTGATCGGATCTGCAGCCAAATGGTACAACCAACTGAGTCGTGCTAAAGTTAGTTCATGGAGAGACTTGGCGCAAGCTTTTATGAAGCAATACAGTCATGTAACGGATATAACACCCGATCGAATTACGTTACAAAACATGGAGAAAAAGCCTAGCGAGAATTTCAGGCAGTACGCCCAACGATGGAGAGAAGTGGCAACACAAGTCCAGCCACCCCTTTTGGAAAAAGAGGTCACCATGTTGTTTATCAACACTTTGAAGCCCCGTTCATCAACCACATGTTGGGGAGTGCTACCAAGAGCTTCTCGGATATGGTAATGTCCGGTGAAATGATTGAGAACGCGGTAAGGAGCGGTAAGATTGACACGGGGGAAAACTTCAAAAGACCAGCCCCAAGGAAAAAAGAGGGCGAAGTAAACAACGTAAGCACATATAGCAAGAGCCATTCAAAACGATTACTGTTGGCCCTCCAAAAAGATAACCACTAGTCACCAAGCCCCTCAAGGCAGGAACCCAACACAAGGACTAACGCAGAGAGACTTCAATTCAGCCCATTCCAATAACATACGGGGAACTGTATCAGAAGTTATTTGATGCACACATAGTATCTCCATTTTATCTCGAGCCCATGCAACCTCCATATCCCAAATGGTATGACACGAATGCCCAATGTGAATACCATGCAGGGATACCAGGACACTCAATCGAGAACTGCACTGGGTTTAAAAAGGCGGTGGAAAGGTTCATTAAGATGGGGATTGTGAAGTTTGACAACCCATTAGGACCCAACGTAGCAGCGAATCCGTTACCCAACCATGCTGATAAAGGGGTAAACGCAATAATCGAAGGTGAGGAAAAGAGAATCAAAACCGACATTGCAGAGATAAAAACCCCATTGAGTTGGGTCTGGAGACAAATGATAGAAGGAGGTCTCATCAAACAAGATTCAAAAGAAAGGCCCGAAGGAACGAAGACGTCTGCGAGTTTCATGCTGAAGAAGACCATGACATTCAAAACTGCACTGAATTCAAGGCCATGGTGCAAAATCTGATGAACAACAAAGAGCTAGAATTTTATGAAGAGATCAAAGGACTTGAAAATGGAGAAGTTTATGCCTCGGAGGAGGGGCCTACGGGAAAGGCCCCAAATCACCCAGTGGTGATTATTTCAAGGCCAACGAGTACAGGATCTGGAATACAACTGGCGCCAAGGGTCATAATCCAAAAACCTGTAGCCTTTCCTTACAAGGATAGCAAAAAGGTTCCTTGGAATTACGACTGCAATGTGATGATCACGGGAGAGGAGAACCGATAAATGCTTAGAAGAGGGTAATGACGCAGGTTTCTATACGCGTAGTGGAAAACGTTACGACCTGGGAAATACAAAAAGGGAACCTATAAAAGGAAAAGCCTTGGCGGTTGAACAAGATAAAACTAAGACGACCGGAATTGAACCGCAAATTAACACACCGGTGACTGAAAATGAGGCTAGAGAATTCCTAAAATTCTTGAAGCATAGCGAGTATAGCGTGGTGGACAATTGCATAAGCAACCCGCTCGATCTCAGTGCTCGAGTTACTTCTAAGTTCAGAGATACATCGTAATGCGTTGGTAAAAGTGCTAAATGAGACTTATGTCGCTAAAGATATCTCAGTGAACAAATTGGATCGCCTGGTTAACAATATAAATGCCGATAACTTCATCTTCTTCAACGATGATGAGATCCCGCCAGGTGGTATGGGATCTACCAAGGCCTTGCACATCACTGCCCGTTGCAAGGGGTGTATACTACCGCGGTACTCGTGGACAATGGATCGGCCCTGAATGTTTTACCCCTGTCCACATTAAAAGGTTACCTGTGGATAGTTCTCACATGAAATCATGCCAAAATATAGTGAGAGCATTTGATGGCACTGAGAGAAAAGTGATGGGGAGAATCGAGATACCTCTATTGATTGGTCCAAATACATACGAGGTGGACTTTTTGGTAATGGATATTAAACCATCTTACAATTGCCTATTAGGGAGGCCTTGGATCCATTCTGCAGGAGCTGTACCATCGTCACTTCACCAAAAGTTAAAGTTGGTGATAGAGGGTCGATTGGTGACTATAGGTGCAGAAGAAGACATCATTGCATCAGTCACCGATGATATGCCATACATAGAGGCTGATAGTGAAGCGATAGAATGTTCATTCTGATCATTGGAATTCGTAAATGCCACATTTGTCATCGAGATGAGCAAAATCCCAGAGCCTAAAATATCCAAAGCTACGTCAATGAGCTTACAGCTAACGATGGGAAAGGGAGCATTGCCTGGAAGAGGATTGGGAAAATACCTCCAGGGAAGGGTTGGAGTACCGATCCTAGTTAACAAACAGGACCGTTATGGTTTGGGATATAAGCCTAATGCGAGGGAAAGGAGGAAAGAGATGGAGAAAAAGCAAGAAAAGAGAAGAGCACATTTGGGCGGGATAGAAGTCAAGTGGGGACCGATAACCTTTCCCCATATATCTAAGACTTTTGTTTCAAGGGGAATTGTCCACCCTGAAGAGAAGGATGAGGTTACAGAAGGAAGGATTGAGAGGTTGGACATCAATGCCATATCCGCGGAAGAAAGGGTGGAAAGGAATTTATCGGGCATTCGTCCTTACGAACCTGGAAGTGTTTTGAATAACTGGACTGCAGAAGAGATCCCTGTAACATTTAGAACTAATTCAGAGTAATATTCAGAACACTTGTTGCCCTAAGCCTGGGGGTGATAAGAATCTTTTGTAAAAGGCACATGTCCAAAATCTAATTTCAGTGAAAACTTATCATTCAGTTTCATCTTGAGCAAATATTCTTTCATTCTTTTCATTCCCTTTATAATCATAGTATGCATACAAGTATTCTTAGATTCTTTTATTTGGGCCTCCATTTGTTCCAATAACAGGTCTTCAGATATCAACGAGATGAGCGACTCTGTTACTAATTCAGAGTCTCTATTTGAGCAAGACATGAGTATAGATAATCCTTAAGATTTTGAAGGTGACCAAGACAGCGTTTTATCTCCGGATTTGTTAAGAATGATGGAAGAAGAAGAAAAACAAATTCTACCCTATAAGGAATCAGTAGAAGTCGTGATCTTAGAAGAGGGCAGAGAGGTAAAAGTTGGCGCTTGCATTGCCAAGGAAACAAGGCGAGACCTTGTTGAGTTGCTTCAAGAGTTTAAAGATGTCTTCGCATGGTCCTACCAAGATATGCCAGGTTTAAGTACTGATATCGTGGTGCACCGATTGCCTATAAAGGAAGAATGCAAACCAGTCCAACAAAAGCTTCGAAGGATGAGGCCTGATGTCTTGCTAAAAATAAAGGAAGAAGTCAAGAAGCAATTCGATGCTGGTTTCTTACAGGTGGTCAAGTACTCAAAATGGGTAGCCAATATAGTCCTTGTTCCTAAGAAAGATGGGAAGGTGCGAATGTGTGTGGACTACAGAGACTTGAACAAAGCCAGCCCAAAAGATAATTTCCCACTGCCTCATATCGATACCTTGGTAGACAACACGGCCGGATACTCACTGTTCTCTTTCATGGATGGTTTCTCCGGGTACAACCAAATTAAGATGCTTTCTGAAGACAAGGAAAAGACCACATTCATAACGATGTGGGGGACGTTTTGTTATAAAGTGATGCCTTTTGGGTTGAAAAATGCGGGAGCAACGTATCAGAGAGCCATGGTAGCATTA
This sequence comes from Gossypium hirsutum, assembly GCF_007990345.1. NCBI lineage: Eukaryota > Viridiplantae > Streptophyta > Magnoliopsida > Malvales > Malvaceae > Gossypium > Gossypium hirsutum. Next base: position 34,082,543 of record NC_053440.1, read on the forward strand.
TTCCATGATATGATGCATAAAGAGATAGAAGTTTATGTTGATGACATGATCGCAAAATCCAGAACAGAAAAGGAACACGTGCAAGTTCTGAGAAAACTGTTTCTGAGGTTAAGGAAGTTCTAGCTAAAACTTAACCCAGCCAAGTGTACTTTCGGGGCTAGATCAGGAAAACTGCTAGGATTCTTAGTCAGCGAAAAGGGAATTGAAATTGACCCAGACAAAGTTAAGGCCATACAAGAATTACCTCCGCCAAGTACTCAAAAAGAAGTTCGGGGTTTCCTAGGAAGACTGAATTACATCGCTCGATTCATTTCACAATTAACTGAGAAATGTGACCCCATATTCCGCCTTCTTAGGAAACACAATCCAGGTGTATGGGACGAGGAGTGCCAGGAAACTTTCGAAAGAGTTAAACATTACTTGTCCAACGCCCCAGTACTGATGCCACCTTGCCCTGACAAACCACTGATACTATACTTGGCAGTATTTGAGAATTCCATGGGGTGCGTGCTCGGCCAACATGATGAGTCAGGACGAAAAGAAAGAGCGATCTATTATCTCAGTAAGAAGTTCACTGAATGCGAAACGAGATATTCGCCAATTGAAAAATTATGTTGCGCATTGGTTTGGACTACTCGGAGATTGAGACAATACATGTTGTACCATACGACTTGGTTAATCTCAAAGTTAGATCCTCTGAAATACATGATGGAGTCAACTGCTCTAAACGGAAAGATGGCCCGATGGCAAATTCTACTATCTGAATTTGACATAACCTATGTGAATCAAAAGGCTGTAAAAGGGAGCGCGATAGCAGATTTTCTAGCAAGTAGAGCCCTGGACGATTATGAGCCTTTGAACTTTGATTCCCAAATGAGGATCTGATGTATGTGGCAACTACTGAAGCGAGCACACAAGAAGGCAATACTTGGAAATTAAATTTTGACGGAGCCTCAAATGCCATGGGCAACGGGATTGGGGCAGTCTTGGTATCTCCAAACGGTGATCATTATCCTTTCACCAGTAAACTAGATTTTGATTGCACAAATAACATGGCGGAATATGAAGCATGTATCATGGGAATCCGCGCGGCTATGGAACGCAAAATCAAGGTACTTGAGGTATATAGGGATTCGGCATTGGTAATTTATCAGCTCAAAGGCGAATGGGAAACAAGAGACCCTAAGTTGATTAGTTACCGAAGGATAGTCCTAGAATTGATTGAGGAGTTTGACGACATCACTTTTTGTTATCTCCCACGAGACGAGAATCAGATGGCCGACGCTTTAGCTACATTGGCTTCCATGATCAAAGTAAATAGACCAGAGGATGTGAAGCCTATCCAAATGAGCATTTATGATGCTCCAGCCCACTGTTGTAATATTGACGAGGAAGAAGAAAAGGACGACAACCCTTGGTATCAGGACATATTGCGATACGTGAAAAATTGTGAATACCCAAACCAAGCAACTGAGAATGACAAGAGAATGTTGAGGAGGCTGGCCAGTGGTTACGTCTTAGATGGAGAAATCTTGTACAAAAGAGGAAAAGATCAGGTGCTGTTAAGATGTGTAGACGCTGTGGAGGCCAAGCAAATCTTGGAAGAAGTCCATGATGGTATTTGTGGAACACACGCTAACGGTTTCACAATGGCCAGACAGATCATGAGATTCGGATATTATTGGTCTACCATGGAAGGAGACTGCATCAAGTATGCTAAGAAGTACCATAAATGCCAGATTTACAGAGACAAAATTCATGTGCCTCCATCACCTCTTCACGTCATGACTTCCCCATGGCCTTTCTCCATGTGGGGCTTGGACGTCATTGGGCCGATATCGCCAAAGGCTTCAAACGGACATCGTTTCATTTTTGTAGTGATTGACTACTTTACTAAGTGGGTAGAGGCTACTTCTTACGCCAACGTCACAAAGACAGCTGTCAGCAAGTTTTTAAAGAAGGAAATCATATGTCGGTATGGAATGCCTGAAAGGATCATATCAGACAACGCATTAAATTTGAATAATAGCACGATAGCAGAGGTTTGTAATCAATTCAAGATCAAGCACCACAACTCATCGCCATATCGTCCGAAGATGAATGGTGCGGTGGAGGCAGCCAATAAAAATATCAAAAAGATTGTGGGGAAAATGACTGAGACCTATAGAGATTGGCACGAGAAGTTGCCATTCGCCCTCTATGCTTATCGAACATCCGTCAGGACTTCTACCGGGGCAACACCATTCTCTTTGGTTTATGGAGGTGCTACCAATTGAGGTTGAAATTCCCTCTCTCCGAGTTTTTTCAGAACTAAAGTTAGATGAAGCAGAATGGGTCCAAGCCCGATATGATCAGCTGAACTTGATTGAAGAAAGGAGGTTAAGAGCTATCCGTCATGGTCAAATGTACCAGAAACGAATGATGCGAGCTTACAATAAGAAAGTTCATCCTAGAAACTTCATGAAGGGGACTTGGTACTGAAGAAGATCCTTCCCATACAAAAAGACTTCAGAGGAAAGTGGATGCCAAACTGGGAGGGACCTTATGTAGTAAAAAAGGCCTTTTCAGGAGGGGCATTAATTTTAACTGGGATGGATGGCAAAAGCTTGCCCAATCCTGTGAATTCGGATTCAGTGAAGAGGTACTTTGCCTAAAAAAAAAAAAAAAAAAAGGAGAGGCCAAGGCGAAAACCCTCAAAGGGCACCTTGAGACCAAAGGGGTTTTGGATTGAAAACCCAGGAATGGGCAATTCAAATTTTCGATCGAAGACGAGGCATAGAGTAGTTTTGTCTTCTCCGAATTAACAAGAAGGAGAGATGCTACATCTTGGGGCATCAACAAAGTCTTTTAGGACTTCTAAACACAGAGTTTGTGCAGAGAAGCTCATGCTGCGATATCTGGGGCATCTTTTTTATCTTATTTACATCTTAGCAAAATTTGCTATTTGTTCATTTAAAGCTCTGCTCTCAATAAAATTCCATCTTATTCATTGTGATAATCTTTTTCATCATATCTCAACAAAGTTTGCTATCTTGATTGATTTATTCATTTCGAGCTTTGCTCTCAGCAAAATTTTATTTTGTCCATTTTGATAATCTTTCAAGCATTTTTCTTTGAAATAACGATTAATGGATTGACAATACACATGCAGAAGGAGTTCTGCATATTACTCTGAAAGTTTCTAAATAACACGAGGACCTGAAACAGGACTATTGTTTAGAGCTGACCAAACTTAAGGGTTAGAAGCATTGGAGGAAGAATAGTCTAAATTGCATCTATTTCTTTAGGTTTTCTGTCAAAGGTACTGGCTGAACAAGAAGGCATCAGTGATAGAACCTTGATGAACAATGAGGAATGACAACCTAAGCATTAAAAATGGATCATTCTCATGACATTCTACAAATATAATACATACACATCTAGTTAGGAGCATTTGATTCATTCTGATCATGTCATCCTAAACACTAGGCGTAAATAGGTCCTATCTTCCTATATTGGTAGGAAGTGGATCAAAGATGCAGATCTTGTCTTCCCATATTGGTGGCGAAGTAGATCGAAGAAAGCAGATCATGTCTTCATGTATTGGCGTGAAGTAGATCGAAGGTAGCAGATCCTATCTTCCTATATTGGTAGGAAGTGGATCGAAGATGCAGATCTTGTCTTCCCATATTGGTGGCGAAGTAGATCGCAGAAAGCAGATCTTGTCTTCATGTATTGGCGTGAAGTAGATCGAAGGTAGCAGATCCTATCTTCCTATATTGGTAGGAAGTGGATCGAAGATGCAGATCTTGTCTTCCCATATTGGTGGCGAAGTAGATCGCAGAAGGTAGATCTTGTCTTCATGTATTGGCGTGAAGTAGATTGAAGATAGCAGGTCCTATCTTCCTATATTGATAGGAAGTGGATCGAAGATGCAGATCTTGTCTTTCCATATTGGTGGCGAAGTAGATCAAAGAAAGAAGATCTTATCTTCACGTATTGGCGTGAAGTAGATCGAAGATGGCTGGTCCTGTCTTCCTATATTGATAGGAAGTGGATCTAAGATGTAGATCCTTGTCTTCATGTATTGGCGTGAAGTAGATCGAAGATAACATGTCCTGTCTCCCTATATTGGTAGGGAGTGGATCGAAGAAAGCAAATCTTGTCTTCATGTACTAGCAGTAGAATAGAGCAAAAAATAAGTCTTATCTCCCTAAGCAGTAGTGGAGCAGACTAAAAACACAAATCTCATCCCCATGGAGTCGTAGCAGAGTAGATTGAAGCTACAAGACGTATCTGAAGTTGCAGTAGAGTGGATCGAAGCAGCAAGACGTAGCAGGCTGGAATGAGGCTACTTGAAGAAGAAAAGCACCAAAAGAAGCCAAGGCTCAGCAAGCCCAGGCAAATTTGGGCTTTCTTGGTCTTTGCTCTGTTTTCGTTACACGACAACGAGCAAAGAGGGGCAGCTGTAAAGCCCAAAATCTGCCCGGGCCCATACCAATAAAATAACAAAACCCAATAAACCAAATAAATAAAGTCCAAAGTACAAAACCTAAATACAAATACCCAAAACCCAGTTACAACCAGACCCACTACCTAAACACTAAAAAAACCAACACCAGCCCAAAACAGTGAAGCCCGATAGGCCCAAGTCTCCAAATTTTTTTGGAAAGCCAGAAACCCTAGGGTTTCTGGCGCCGTTGCCCATACACTGCTCCACTATAGCGGCCCCATACCCCCACGCGTCTGACACCATCTGCCGCTGCATGCTCCTCCTCCACTACCAGCACCTCCATGCCCTGCAAGATCAAGACAAAAGACAGGATAGAATAATAGAAAAAGGATGTAAAAATGGGTTATAAAACCCGAAATGAAGGACTGAACAGAGAGGTTTTTTTTGACTTTGGTTCTTCTTCTTTTTTTGTTTGTTTTTTTGGCATTTGAATACAAAAAACAGAAGTTAGAGTTTTAAAAAATATATAGATCTCAGTACTGAGATAGCAAGCAATCGGAAAAAGGAAAGGCAAACGGAAAAGGTTACCTTTTTTTCGATTTCTATATACATATCTATACATTTTTAAAGTTAATATAAACCTAAAATCTATATATTCTAAGTCCAAGAACAAATAACAAAAAAAATAACAAAATTTACCTTTCCGGCCACCGCGTGCGGTGGCCGGCGCCGGCGCCGGCGAGTCTCCGGTGGCCGTCCGGTAACCCCCCTTGGCCGGAAATCGCTCCGAGCTCCCCTCTCCTCTCTCCCTTTTCTTTTTTTTTTTCCTTTCAGCTCTACAAATGTTTTTTTTGAAATTTTTTTGACTTTTATAGGGGTCAAAACGCACCGTTTTGGACCCCCAGTTTAAACAAATAAAACGACGTCGTTTTGAACGCGGGTCGGGTCGACCCGACCCGCACCAGGGAGGATCCGCGTGTTTTTCTTTGGAAGGGCTAATTGCACTTTTAGCCCTTCCGCTTTTTCGGGAGTTTACAATCAAGCTTTTTTTCTTTATTTTTAATTTGGCTCCATGGTTTCGCCCCGAATTCATTCTGGTCCCCCATGCTGCGCAGCGTTTTAATACTTGGGTTTATTGCGCTTTTGACCCTCCAAGTTGCACGCGCGTTACAATTAAGTCCCTTTTCTTTGTTTTCATTTTAAATTGGCCCTACAACTGTGTTTTTAATTCGATTTTAATCCTTTTTTTCGTTTATTTTTGTACCTTTATCAAATATCCTTATTATTTTTATATTATTAGTATTATTAGTATTACTATTATTATAATTATGTACTAGTGTATATTTTTATTACGTATGTGTATACACATATATTTTTTTTGTATTTAATATTTTTCATTTCACTTTATTTTAATATTTTATTAATTTTATGTACGTTTCTTTTATATTCCAATGTTATTATTATTATTATTATTATTAGTTTATGCTTTGTTATGTATTTATATATTTATAATATGTATATATACGTACTTATACATACTTAAATATATTTTTTCACATTTCATAATTCTTATATACTTACATATATTTATGCATACTTTACATCATATACATACTTATATATTTTATACTCTTAAAAATGCTTTTCGTATATTTCACATATTTTATAATTCACATACATATATTTTATATAATCACGATTTGTAAATATATAAATACACATTTACATTTTTATAATATTTACCGATTTTATATATATGTACATACTTATCTATGTTTTCATATTCTGTAATTTATATATTTCTTATTTTATGGCTTTAAATTATACATGCATATATATATATATATTTTACATAATTGTATTTATTGTCATCATTGTTATTTGGTGTATGTTTATTTATCCATGTACACTAGTGCTTTTTCTAAAATGTTAGTTCTATTTATTTAGTTGTATGCTTTGTTTATGTAATCGCCTCGTCATTTCATTTTGCCTATTGCATTGTTGTTACTCATTTTACTTTGCTCACCTTGTTGTATTCGTTATTGTTTTGTCAAGCATCGACACTAAACACCAAAAGGAAAATTTTTCTAAATAAGGCAATATTTCGCGTTTGGAAACTCGAGAAAACGTGCCCTAACGTGCTGGGTTTCGATTTCTCGTTTGACTAAATAGCCAAATATCCTCTTAAAGCTTCAAAGTATGGTTTCATTAAACTATAAGGTGATCTTGGTTTCGATGGTTAGAGTATCGTGTCCTAACGTGCTGGATGTGATATTCCTTCGGAACAAGAGAATCTTATGTTTCAATTCACGATATCAGATTTTCTTTTAAGGATCGCATTTTTTAAAACTCTTCAAATTTTCAATTTTCGACACTAAGACACTAATTAATCAACTAGGTACCAATTTTGGGCGTATCGAGGGTGCTAATCCTTCCTCGTGCGTAACCGGCTCCCGAACTCATTTTTCTGAATTTCGTAGACCAAAATCGTTGTTTTAATAAAATTAAATCATTTATTAAAAACAACCACTTTTTGAGGTGACCCGATCACACCTCGTCAAAAAAGGATTGGTGGCGACTCCCGTTTTCATTCTTTTTTAAATCCAAGTCGACCCCGTTTTCATCCAAAAAATGGTGTCAACAAGCCTAGTAAGGAATCTTCATTCCCACAAGCTCAGAATGCCTGTACACGTCCCTAAAGAAGATTTTACAAGCTCTGTCAGCTTAATCACTCATTAAAATTAAGCATGGACTGACGTCTTTAAAGATGCAGAAAAAATGGACTAGCCAATGAAGAGTGGCAATTAGAGGCGGGCACGAATCTAGGCAGCTTTAGGCAAGCACCACAAGGATCTACAAATACCAAGGTTGTGATGTTGACTGGGTATGATCTTACACTTGACCTTGCACCACTTTGTCATTCTCTTTAAGCTTTACTTACTTAGCCATACGCAGGTGCCCTGGAGTAGAAACTTTGGTGCCCTCTAACTTGTTTTCTACCTTGTATGTCACCTAAGGCTTTAATCCAACACAATCCGTATCTCCACAAATCGACATCAACTACTAACACTGTCTGTGGGAATCCTTGAAAAAAAGCTATGGATGTAATGACCCGATTTTTCAGTGATATCGAAAAAAACAATTTCGAAATCTCATTTTCATAAATCGAGTCAGTAATTATTAAATATTAATATTTACGAGGATAATATAAAAATGTATTGAAGTTTGGTCAATAAATTTTGTCAAATTAATTGTTAATTAAGGCCTTGGGACTAGTTGTCAAAGTCCAATTGCTATAAAGTTTTAATTGTCAAAAGGCTTGAGGACTTAAATGGCAATTAGAAGAAGGTTTAAAATGGTAATCCATTTTGAAATAGGAACTAGTGGAAGATGATGGAAGATTCCACTAGTTCTTGATTAAAGATTAATTAAGCTAATTAAAACATGATTAACTTAAGTAAACCAAGTTAATTAACATTTAAGCATAGTATAAAAGGGTAAGATAGTGGAGATTTGTTATCTTTTCCTTCTTCTCTACCGTCCAAACATAAGAAACCAAAAGAGAAAGGGTTTTTTGCTTTAAAAACATTCAATCATCTATATTAAGGTGATTCCAAGTCATTTTCTTGTAATTTTTATGATTTTAGAGTCATGGGAGCTTGATTTAGCTAGCCTATGTACCAATTTGTAAAATTATTAAAGTTTGGGAAAGTTGCCATTTTCTATTTCTTGAATAATGAGGCTTGAAATTAAAAGGTTTTGAGCTTATAACATAAAAACTGACTAGATTGTAAAGTTAGCTTAGCTTGTTTGTTAACTTTGCTACATTAGGGACAAAATTGAATAAACGTAAAACTTGTTATGAATTTATGTTAGAAGTAGAAGGGATAAGGTACCTGGTAAGAATATATGAAAATGGATTTTAATCCAAAGCTATGAATTGAAAGTTATGACTATCCCGAGTTCAAAGACTAAATTGAACGGAATGTAAAATTTTAGGAGTACCGAAAATAGAGTTCATATAGGTTCATACATATCATAGAATAGAAAGGAAATATTTGGTATTGATTGATGATATAAAAATATTATTTAGATTAAGAATCGGATCGAAGTGGAGTTGATAATGGAAAAGCTAAAATTACGGATTAGCCCCTAAAGTATACACTTTACGTATTTTGAATAGGTAAGTTCATATTTATTTAATGTTTTAATCATGTTTGAATTTATCTATATGTTAAATTTAAATAGAATTTAGTGCCAAATTCACTAATTTCTATTTAAATTTAACATATAGATAAATTCAAACATGATTAAAACATTAAATAAATACTAAATATTATGAGGTAGTATATAATACAAATGTAAATGTTGGTTGATTACTAAACTGGAAAATAGATTATGTAAATTTGTTTAAATATTGATAATGATATATGTATGTGGAAATGATGCTCGTGTGAACTTAGTAAAATGTTAGGGTACATATAGCATGCCATTAGAGTTATACACGTGATTAATTAAGGATTATGCATGTTATTACGAGATCTAGCATTTGTTGTAGATTCCCGAGTTGTGCGTATCGAAGGTTTAGCCTGGACGGGTAACCTTGATATAATGTCAGCTTGTGTGAGCAATCCTGATATACTATTAGCTTGTGTGAGCAATTTATTCACATGTATCCGAGCCTGTTTTACTATAGTTCCATCGGGCAATATTGAGTTGATTGAAAATGGAAATTAAACTTTGGAATGGAAATGAAATGGTATTTGGTGAGCAATAAAAGAAACTAGGTTCGCCAAAAGATTGGCATGTGCAAACCTAGGTTTACCTGTAATTATGTACGAGTTTTCATGTGTTTTTTCTGTTAGTGACTTGTGTATGTTTGTGAAATTGTAAAACTGACAGAACCATCTACATGCAAGGACAAGGGAAAGGAAAAACTTGTCTAAAGTTTTTAACAAATTGTTGAGTGTTTGGGGATCACCACGTGTATGTGCAAACCATAATGTTAATACAAGAGCTTAAGATTTTAACCTAAGGCCCGACTGTAAGTCTTTTCTAAACTCTATTATGTGATTATATATTTGTTTTTATGAACAGTGATATGTGAGTTCTATATTGCAAGCTCAATATGAATAGTGCTCTGCGAGCTCTTTATGATTTGCGAGCTTTATGTTTAAGTATATGTTTTGACATGATAACCTTTTGAAATTGTCAGATATAATGACATGCCATAGGATTTGTGAGTACTCACCTTATGTTAAGTATTTTGGGCGAAAGACCCTGGGACAAGTTGGAGAGATAAGGAAGTGTCGAGCTAAACTCCAATCAGTGGGACATGTTGGTGTGTCAGAGAGTATTGTCATGTGTGAAATGATATGCGAATGTGCAAGTGTACACGTCGAATCAAGTAATAAAGTAGTAAGTAAGATTGTCTCTACAGGGATCGGTTAGGACTGATTTGGTTAAGTTATCACTATGAACTATATGAATCAAGCTATGGTAAAAACAAAATAATAAATTTGTAAAGGATAATCACATATGCAATATTAAAATCAAATAACTAACTTAAAATGCTAGGGAAATGTAACGAGACAAAGTTGAAAGGAAAAACACTGTTGAATGAGAAGGTTAGAATTACTCAGATTACATCCTTAAAACACAATAATGCCATGACAAAGTTTTAACCAGTCTACTGTTTAGATTCTAGCTACAGTAGTCTACTTCTTTCGAGAGTCGGACTTCAAGCTACCATTCTTAAGGCTTTATATGTCTACAAGCTTCAAGAATGATGCCCAATATTTTTTTCTTACTCTGCACACAACGCAATAAAGATTCATCAAGTAATTCCAACCCAATGAGATTAGCTCATGGGCTGGAAAATAACATCCAAAATAAATGTATCATTCAACAACATCATTTAATAGTTAAAAATCCATAGAAATTAATCGAGATAATGAAGGAAGATTTTCAGAAACCTTTCACCAAATCAGCTCCCAACTCCAGTGCTGCAATACTGTGCAAGACCTAGTGTTGAATGCTTCGTCCCCTTCCTTGCGTCTCTGCTTTGTGCTTTAGTTGCTTCCTTTTCTTCTTCTCTTCAGATTTTTCACGAGAGTTTGTTGGAGAAGAAGAACTGCTCCTCAATTCTCGTGTAAAAATTCCCTCTTGAATTCTCCTCTCTTTCCTATTTTATAGGGCAGGTCCCCTCTCTCAACATACACTTTTCCCCCTCTTTTTTAGGTGGATTTATCTGCTACACGTCCAGCTGGCTAAGGGTGACGAGGATTGAGTGTTGTGTCAGCATCTTCCTGGAATTGCCATGGCATTTAGTTAGCAATCTGCCCAACCTTTTGCCATGACAATACTTCACTCCTTCATTTCTCTTCTTCCTTCTTACACCTGCTACAAACACAAACAATTCATCTGTCCACCAATAAAAGTAACATATAGTAATATTGAAAGCACAGTCCAAGCTTCATGATGCAATGTTATAAAAGTATCCTAAAATGCAAATATATCCGCTTAAGAACAAACAATTAATCAAGTTTAGAGGCCTGCAATATAACTCTTGAAAAAAGTTATCACAGCCCTAAGCCTGACTTATTGTTTGTCCTCAAGCAAAATATGTATGAAGCATGAATGCAAAAATTTCCATAACAGAAAATTACCTCTTGTACTACCAAACCGTATGAAGCTTATTTCTTTTACCTCCATTATCAGCGATCTTCAGTCTTCAAGAATCAGTTCAAGTTTCCTAAGCTTATTTAGCAAAGTAAACACAAAAAATATTTCCCTAAAAATAAAACTTCTTAATTGCTCAAACAATTTCGACTATAGCAAATACCTTCTAATGTACTTAGTTTATCTTTCATCTAAACTCAGTTTTTTTTTTGAATCTGGCTTTTCATAACTTAGTTACAAATCTTTTTATTTGGGAATTCATCTTGTCATATAGTTTCTTTACTTGACAATTTCAAGGAAGCATACATTAAATGCCCATGTATTCCATCATGTCACAATTGAATGAAATGCACTTATGAAGTTAAGGCTTTTAATATAGAAGATGGATGAAGCAGACAACTAACTCCTTAGCTATTCAGGCTAGCACTACATTGGAGTGTCCCTAAATTGCTGCTTTTATTGAGTTACTCTTACTTAAACTTACTTTTCTAATCAACAACATAATGAAGCTAACAAAATGTTGCCGACCTACTTGACAATTTCAAGAATTGGAGTAACTTATGGCATTTATTTATTTTATTTTATTTTTTATTTAGAATTACCAATATCTTGAACTTAGCCTCAAGAATTTATAAGATTATTAAAAGAAACCTACTATAGAGTAATTGTAATTGGAATTAGGGCATTCTATTTTTAAAGGTCAATTCTCAAGCAACCATTCTAAGCTAAACTCACCTAATTCACCGTCACAAATTTCTAGGTTTGTTGAAGAATTAAATTCCTCATAGAACATCATCGGCAAAAATATACTCAACGCAGTTTGACAGTTTTCTGGCATTTGTGTTCCATGGAAAAATGAATGACAAAATGAACAAATATTAAAATAACTATCTAATGTACAACACACCTCTAAACCTAAGGGATGCATTGTCCTCAATGCATGAATAGACAAAAATAAAAAAAAATGAAAAAACCTATATAGAAAAAAATGTAAAGACAATAGTTATGAATGCATGATGAAATGAAATTGAAAATAAAAGCTTGAAAAGAAATTGTTATTACTTCAATTTGGGTGAGTGGTTTTACGGGTAGCATGCTTGTAACACTGCTTCTTTTTCAAGGAATTGATTGCCACCTTGTCCTCCTCATCATCTGATTTGGTGAGATTAATCAGCTTATTAATATCATTATCTTGCTCTGATATTGGCACAGTCGATGGAAGTGGGATAGGTGTAGTAGCAGGTTCAGTTGGTGCAGAAACTGGGTTTGTTTCTTCTTTTTCCTGGTCAGACTCAATGTTTACAGATTCTGTTTTCTCTTCCTCTCCCTCTGGTCCTAGTTGGTCCTTCTCCTTAGTGGCAATGTGGGTGGTGGTAAGGTAAGTTGCATCAGCGTCGACTTCATCCTCTTCCCTTCCTCTACATCAAATAGCAATTCATTAGGAAAGTTGGGGAACATAGGCATAGGCCTGATAAAATTCTTCTGAAGGGACTTCTTGATAGCAGCGTCCTTCTTCCTTACATATCCCCAAAATAGAGTCATCTCCTCTTGTTCTCTGCCTAAGTTTGTGACAATATGCACTTGCTGCTTTGCAAACATACTGAACTACTTGTACAACTTCTCAAAGGAATTGAGCACATGTTGCTCAAAGGCATTGTGAAAAGTGAAGGGGGTTGCTAGGGCATAAGTGGGAGTGGAGGATGTAGATGTAGAACTAAGAGGTGGATAACGTGGCATTTTCTCTACTAACCTCATAACAATTTTTTGAGTGATGGCCCCTTTGTTTGGAATATTATTCTCATTGGGTGGGATAGGAGCATTAACACGCTGACACATTATTGTGATAAGAGACAGAAAGTTGAGGCTTCCGACATTCTTCTAGGTGCAGTGGTGGATTTCTTTGAATATAATTTTTCTTACATTTATTTTCCTTCCTGTCATAATAGAATGAAGAAGTAACATCATTTCTTTAGAAATGGTGTTGTGAGTCGAAGGGCTGAGGTGGGATTTAAGGAAATGGTACCATACTCGACATTTGGGTTTCAACGAGGTTCTTTGCATAGTGTAGCAGTCTTGGCATGACACCATCCATTTGGTTCCTTCAATACAGAGGTCTTGCAAAAATTGAGTTAGACCAACTGTGGTGATTATAGCGACAAACCAGGTGTGTTCATCTTGTTCGTCAGACAGGGCATACTGGGCATTAATGAAGTATGCGTCAAGAAACACCGAAACTCCCCTTACATAGATAAAAGCATCGTTAGGAGATGTCAAAGGGGCATAAAACTGCTTGACAACCTTTGTTAAAACACCATCAGGATGGACACAAAAAAACCTACCATCCATGCTTTTCAATGACGAATGTTTTAGACTCATTATACCATATAAAAGGTTCATCTTTAAAAATGAATCATTTTTCAAACAGAACGAACGTTAGGAGATATTATGGGTATATCTTTCTTTTGCTACTTGGTTGAAAAAGGTTCTTGGTGGTGCATTAGCCTGTAGAGGAGAAGCACGGTGAGCTATTCAAAATAAGTTAGAGTAACTATAAAAAGAAAAATGTAAGAACTTTGCAATTATGGAATAAACAAAGAAAATGTTTAAGAAGAAAAAACTGATAGTAACTGTGAAAGAAGATGAATCAATTAGGGTAAAATAAAGATAAAAATCAGGCTGTGACATAGGTGATAAGAAAGCTGAAATTATGGCCTAACACGATAAAAGAAAGATTAGGCAGGAAGATAAAAAAATTTATTGGGGCTAAATAAAGTAAATCTGACAAATATTTCTAATAGGATAACTACTAATCTACCAACCCCAATCCTTAATATACCTGCAAAGGAAAAAAAATAATTATCCAATCAAATAAAGAAAAATAAATAAAGCAAAAATGAATAAAACAAAGAAGCTAATGCAGAGGTGGGAACTTAAGCATTTCGAAGAGCAATGGAATGTTTATCCCAAGTTATAGGGACACCCCAATAATGCTTCAAACATTAGCCATTGACTTTAAAATTAAGGCCAATCTTGCCATCTTTAACTTTTCCAACTCCATGAGGGGAAACATGCACTATCTCACATGGGTCAAACCAATGAGACTTCAATTTGCCAGAAAACAATTTCAGCCTAGAATCGAACAACAACACCTGTTGTCAGGGTTCAAATTGCCGTGGCAAAATCTTCTTATCATGCCATCGCTTTGTCCTTTCTTTATATAGTTTGACATTCTCATAAGCCTTAGCTTTGAATTCCTCCATCTCATTCAGCTCCAATAGTCGGTTATTGCCAACATTAATCCAATCCATGTTCAATTTCTTAATTGCCCGAAATGCCTTATGCTCAAGTTCAACTGGTAAATGGCAAGATTTTCCATATACAAGCTTAAAATGAGACATTCCCAATGGTGTCTTGAACACAGTACGATACGCTTATAAAGCTTCATCCAATCTTGATGACCAATCTTTGCGAGTTGCATTCACCACTTTCTCCAAAATCGGCTTAATTTCTCTGTTACAGAGGTAATACCCAAATTTTGCCCGGCCCAATACAGATATTAAAACCCAAATATAAAAATAATTTTTTTTAAAAGTCCAATAAAATCAGTCCAATTTACAAACAAAAATAAATTAAACCTAAACCCAAGTTACCAGCCCAAAATCTAACCCAATTAACCTAGCCCAAACTTAAACCCAACTACATCTAGCCCAACTATCATACAGCCCAAAACAGAAAAAGAACCAGAAACCCTAGCAGCAATGGCGAGCCTCCAAGCGCCGCAGCCACCAGGGCTTTTCCTCGGACTCACGTGCGCCTCCGTATGTGCCATGTCACCGTGCCTCCGTACGACCGTACTTGCAACAAACAAAAATGGACAACGCAGTAGCAAAGCAACAACAGAGGACAGACAAACAAAAAGAAAAGCAAAAATCGACAAAAAATAAAGGAAAAGAAAAAAGAAAAGGAAGCGAGATATTTTTGTTGTAATTTTTTTATTTCATTTTATTTTCGGCTATATAAAGCCAGTTTTCAGTATTTGTAAGGGTTACCCACACGCATATTAAAAAATCTCAGAGAAATCAAAAGAAAAACTGGAAAGGTGATTTCGAGTTTTATTTTCTTTTTTGCTCTCAATCTTTTTCTTTTTTCGATTCTTTGCTTTCTTTTTTCTTTTATTCATTGTTTGAAAAAAAGAAATCGAGGAAGGATGAGAGTCTACCTGCATAACGCGACCGTCGGATACCTGCTTCTCTCGTCGTAATCAGAGCAAATGGGATCTGAAAGGTTGAGCGGCACAGGGGGAAATCCTTAGGTTTTAGATTTTCTTTAGGTTTTTTTTGTAAATGACTGATGGCTGATTAGTTTTAGGTTTATTTTAGTCTTTATACGGTGAAAGAAATGGCAGCGTTTTAAGCAGGCCATATAGCTTTAAAAACGACTTCGTTTGGAAGCTCAGACCCGCGTGGTGACCCGACCCGGGACAGGATCCGCGTGCTTCTGTTCATTGGTCTACTTTCACGACGAGTCCCTCTAGTTTTGTGGAATTTCGATTTGATTTTCTTTGATTTTTTTTATTTGTACAGCAAATTTAATTTTGTTTTCATTTGAATCCAAGTTTAAACGGTGTCGTTTTCTGTGTTTGGTTTTGATTTTTTTTTTTTGCGTTTAATTGCTAGTTTAGTCCCACAATATTAAGTCAGATTTCAATTTAGTGCATTTTTTATTTTTTTATTTTTAATATTATGTTTTAAATATATTTAATCCTATTTTGACATATATATCAAAAAAATTAGTATTATTTTAATATTTAGCTTTTCATAGTTTTTTAATTTTACTATTATTATTGTTTAAAATATAACAAGTTATTATTTTATATTATTGATTATACTATTTAAATTCATCATGCAATAGTTTTTTTTATTTTATTATACCTTTTTAGGAAATTTTAATATATTATTATTTAATTTATTATTCATTAATACATAATTTTGAAGATTTGACATAATTTACATGTATATTTTGATGTTTTATCTTTGTTTTAAAATTTATCTTTTGAATATATTATATATCAAATATTTACATAATAATATTTTTTACATATAATACTATTCTTCATATACACATAAATTATTAATTATTAATATTATGATATTAGATATTATTAAGATTATGGATCTCAAGAGTTTTTAATATGTTTATGTATATATTTTAAATCGATTTTACTTATATGTAATTCATTTTTTTTAAAAAAGCTTACTTATGTATGAAATTTATATATATATATATATATATGGTATATTTATATGGTTGTTGTATACTATTGTTGTGAAATTAATAAATGTATATTAGTTGTTACGAATTCATTTCAAAATATTGTTCTATAATGTTATTATCATTTCATGTCAAGTTTATTTTAAGTCCATGTATAATGTGAATAAAATTATTGTTATTACTTTATTTGTATTTATTTATTGCTTATTTGCTACTTTTTAGTCTAAGTTTGAATTATCATTTATCTTTTGCATTACATATTTCTTTAAAAATTTTACTTTTATCATTCTATTTCATATTAAAAAGGCCTAGCATTATAATTCTCGAGAGAATTGTGCCATAACTTACTGGGTTCCAATTTTTCTCGATGAATTTAAATAGCCATGAGTTTATTTTATTTAAACCATACCATTTCAACTAAGCATTTAGGATTTCAAAATGTCGGATCCTAACTTACTGGATGTGACATTCTGTTATCCTGATTTGGGAATAAAGGCAATGTTGGATGTTTAAGAATTTTGAGAAATCGAAACCTAACTTAGTGGATTCTGATTTCTCGCTTGACTTAAATGACCGAACAACCTTCCCAAAATGCATGAATGTTAAAATTTGAAAATTAAAAAGACATGCTTAATTTTGACGATTGAATTGTTGCACTCTAACTCATTGAGTATGGCGATTTATTTCTTCGAAATGAGTGTATCTTATTATTCAATTTGGTTTATTCAAATTTAAACTTTAAAACTATCGTATTTAAAAATCTTTTCAAATTTCAACACTAAGACATTAAGCAATCAATTCGGTACCAATTTTGGGCGTTACGAGGGTGCTAACCCTTCCTCGTACGTAATCGACTCCCGAATCTATTTTCTCAAAATTTTGCAGACAAAATTCATTTTTAACGGTGAACTGATCACACCTTAATAAAAGATCGGTGGCAACTCCCAACTCCATTTTTAAAAGTCAATCCCCGTTTTTTTTCAAATCAAATAAAAAATGGTTTCGATAATAGACTTCAGCTTGTCCATTTGTATGAGGGTGGTATGTTGTGAAAATCTTATGCTTTACCCCATATCTCATCAAGGCAATAACAACTAATTTGCAACCAAAATATCTAAAAAACACCCAATGAAAAACATGTAAGGAAACGTGTACATATGAAATTAAAAAGACAAAGACAAACTTGTTTTAAAGTTGGAAACCAAAAAATTGACTAAAATACAAGTAGAGAAGCATAGATATGAAACTAAAAAAGACATGAGAAGGCAAAGACAAAGTTGAACTCAAGATTCATAACGGAAATAATTCTCTGATGAAGAAGAGGATTTCATATATTTTACAGATCAAATAAGAAAAATAAAAATCTGCAGTTCATGCTTTGAAGAAAAACAACTATCTTAACCAAGTTTGAAGGAAATAAGTATTCATAGTGCATGGCTGTTCAATTTATTTTAGACCTCCAAATCACCTTTTCCCCTAAGAAAGTTCTCATGATTCCAATAAAAAAAAATACCCCAAAGAGAAAGACGAAAAATACCCATACGACAAAACATCTCAAAAAACTAATTGAGGCAAACTACTACAAAACAATAATTATTATAAAGGAACAAAAGGGGCAAACCTGGAAGTAGGGAGGGAAGGAAAGTTGTAAAAAGAGGTTAAAAGCAAGGATATATCCCACATCAAGTTGAAAAGGGTTCTGGTTCTCTGTCACCATCTTCAGTTAGCGTTGGTATGTGGTGCTTGCTGCTAAGCTAGGCAGAGAAGCGGGTGGGAGTGTTTTTTTTGGCCCGCGGTTAACCAAATTTAAAAAAGAATGAGGAAAAATTAAAAAGAGAGGGGGGGAGAATCAACTGGAGAGTTACGGAATGAAGAGAGAGATATCATGATTTGAGTATATAAAATTAGATTGATGGCAATGTTAACATTTATGGTAATTAAAACCTTTTTTAAATCACTAATATTTTTTTTGGTAAATTAACAAACAGAAGGAAAAGAGACATTAGAAAAAAAAAAAGGAGGCAATAGGAGAGAATAAAGGGGAAATAAATATGAGAGAAGTTTTCATTCCCACTTAACATATATATATTTCTCAAAATATTTTTTGGTCTTTTTTTTATGTCTTTCTTATTTAATCTCTACATTTTTAATACATGTATATATTTGACATTTTTTTATATTTATACATTTTAAAAAGTTATCATATTCTTAATATAATGTTATTTTTAAATAAATCTAATTAAATATAAATCTAATTAAAAGATTTATTTAATATCAAATTCTTTTAGTGTATTTTAATACTCAATATGATTTAAATAATATTTTTTTATTCCTTCAATAAAAATAATGTTTTTATTTGTTGAAATAATACTTAATATTTTTTTACAAAAAATGGTTAACTATAAAAATAGTTATATATTATTTCTCATTTAATATAATAAATAATTTAAGGTGGTTGCAAAAGAGTTAATTAAAATTTTTATAAAAATATTGTGATACATATTATTTTATTAAATAAAATTATAATTTTATTGAAGATTGCAGGTTATTCTCGAACTGGAATATCTCAAAACTGGAATATGACAGAGAAAGAGACGAAAAGGATGCTTAAAATATCTGGTATTCCGATCTATTCCAATGCGGCCTATCTCCGAACAGGCCAATTGAAGAATAGGAATTTCCTGAACCGGCTAATCACATGGCGGACAACCATTTAGAAGATTTTCTTGAAATGAAAAAAACATATTTATGTACGCACTGAAAATCAAAGATGTAGAGAGCTTTGTATCATAAAAAAAATTAAGATTTGAGTTTGTTTTTGTTAGTTCTTAGAAACATATCTTAGCAATAAAATCTTATAAATACCAGTCAAGTTTTTGAAAAAAATGATTGTAACAAAAAAAAAATAATATGAAAAATTGGGGAAAAATAAAATAAAAAAATTACAAACATAGTAACTATAAACTAACAAAAAGGACAACAACACCAACACCTACATCTAATGATTTAAAAAGACAAGTTGTGTACCGATTATAAACAAAATTGAACCGGACAATAATCAAACAAAACCGTGCACTAAAAAACCTGAACAAGAAACTAAATCACCAAAAATGAACCAGGAAAAAAAATCGAACTAGACAAAAGGGACCCAAAACCACAACCAAAATAGTCGCGAATCGGTAAAAAAATCGACTCAAAATAATGAGGACAAACTAAAATAATACCAAACCATGCTCGACGTACCCAAATCGAATCGAAACGAACCATACCAACTTGACATGAAACCAATCAACCCACTAAAATTGAGCTGATACAGACCGAGACAAAGACCGACCAAGTTCATTAACTATTAAAATAGGACCATTATCCTGAGCACCAAGACCCAAAACCTAAAACTAAAAACAAACCCACTATCACACACCAAAAAGAACAGGGAACCTATCCCACATGACAAACAACAAGACTAATACCGACAACCCAAAAAAGAAGCACACTATACCTCGAACCCAACCCGACACAAAACACCGAAAACTACAAAACTTAGGTGGAACACAAGCCCAAACGATAAAATCGAAACCCAATAACCCAAGCCACAATAGTTTTTGCTAAGCAAACAATAAAAAGAAATAGATTGCAAGACAATAGCTAAAATAGTAAACAGAGGGAAACACGAAATTCAAAAATAAAGAACATAAACAAGAAGATAAACAAACAAAAAGAAAAACCAAACCAAGATCAATAGACTTGAAACATGAAACGAAACAGTGAATTGTAAAGTAGAAAACAAAAATCCTAAAAAACACCCACTGAAATACGAGTAAAAAGCATAGATTTGAAACTACAACAGAAATGATAAGGCAAAATAAAAATTTGAACTGAAGATTCATACCTGGATATCAGTCTACAATGAAGCAGGGGATTTTAATATCAATAAAAATAGAAACGACAGAGAAAAACTTTGGGTCTTTCCCTCTCACAAAAACTTTCTTCCTACTGTCACTTGCGTGGGTGTTTTTTTGGCCTGTGATTACCCAAATCCAAAAAAGAATGATAGGAAAAAATAGAAAGGAGGCCGAGAGAGATAGTGAGAGAATTAGCTGGGGGAGCTATGGAATGAAGAGAACAAAGGGGAAAGAAACATTAGAAAGGAAGGCAAATCAAGAGAGAATAAAATGGGAATGAAACGTTAGAAAAAAAATTGTTTACTGGTCATTTATTTTTTATTGGCCAGTTTTATTAGGAATTAATTGTAGAAAATTGTTCCTTTTCAAGAGTCACTTTATTGGGAAAAATACCAATAAAAATCCTTTTTTTAAAAAAATTACTAAAATGAGTCCATTAAAAAATTAATTACAGGAATGGTCCAATTCCCCGAAAATGCGTCCACGTCAGCTCGTTGCCAGGTGACGAGGTAAGAAAATGCTTCCTCAAGGGAGCGCTTTGCCTATGTGGACATAAAGCGCGCCCTCAAGGACACGTTTTGCCCGTGTCTCCGGCTAGTTAGGGTTTTGGGTTTTTATTTTAGGGTTTAGAGTTAGAGTTTTGTGGTTTTTAGGTTTAGGGTTTTAAGGAAAAATTAAATAAATAAGGGATTAGGGATTAGGGTTTATTAATTAAATTAATTATAAATTTTTCAAAATTGGATTAGGTTTTGTGTTTATGGTTTTTAAAGAAAAAATCAATTAAATTAGGGTTTAGGGTTGAGTAAATTAATTAAATTTTTTTAAAAAAATCAGATTAAGGTTTAGTGTTAATTTAAAAAAGCTCCCACATGGACGCTCTTTTGCTACAGTAGCTCTGAAAAAATAATTTTGAGAAGACGTTTCTGAGCAAATAGTGTCAAAAACGTTTTAAGCAGGATGCTTTGTTAGGAAAAATACTGAAAGAAGCTCTCACGTGGATGCGCTTTTGCTACAGTAGCTCCTAAAAAAATAATTTCGAGTAGACGGTTCTGAGCAAATAGTGTCAAAAACGCTTTAAGCAGGACGCTTTGTCAGCAAAAGTACTAAAAGAAGCTCCCACGTGGATGCGCTTTTGCTACAGTAGTTCCTGTTTGGCCTGAGACTATAAATGAGGCAAAATTTTTTCTCAGATTGCATAAGTTACAGCAAAAAAAATTTAGAGAGTCTAAGAAGGATAGAAATTGAAGATGAGTGAACGTATTAGTGCCATTATTTACAATGATGGTGAAGTTCGTCACATCGAGAACGGTGTTGTTTTTTTATCGGAGAATATAGTGCGACTGGTTTTTAACTAGAACATAGATTTGACAAAACTTCGTACAAGAATTAGGCATAAAATATTAGAAACGACGCCAATGAAAGTTTTGTCTATTACGTATTGGTTTTGTTCTTCTGTTGGTCCGGTGATATATGACTCGTTCGACGTAAAAGGTGCTCATAGCTTAGAGGCAATGGTGCAGACTCATCTCGCTAGTGGAGCACCTTATATGGAGTTATATGTACAATTTACATCGCCAAATGATACACTTGAGACTGTTGTTCGAAAGGTATACACAACCCCTGCCCGACACTCAGTTAGTGGGTTACAAAATACAGAACAACCCATGTTTGGTAGCAGTATGGAATACACATCCCCTACACGACACTCTGTCAGTGGATGGGACATGCACCTCGGTGGGTCGATGTTTGATGCTGGAAATACGTACTGGGGGACAACATCAACTTCTAGTGGTTGGCAATCTACATCCAATTGGGGACGCTATGAAACGCCCAGAAGAAGGGATGATGTATTCCCTACGACGTCCACTGATGAAGGGACCTCGTACATTGCAGATGATGGTAGGTTAGAAGATGACTCTGATGTAGATCCACTTTGAGAGCCCCGGGCCGATAGTGCAGAAGTTACATTATTTTCTGAATCGGAGCCTATTCCAACTGAACTTGAAAATGTTGAAGGGGGTTAAGATGAAGAAGAAGATCCACGATTCAGGCCATACTCACCTCCAGCTCACATGCATAATGTCGATCTGTCTGCAGATGATGCGTTGGAGTTTCCAGATCTACCACACAGGTTGCATGATCGGATAAGTTTGATATTGGATTCGGGTGAATTTGAAGTTGGTAATGAGTTTTCCAACAAGGATAGTTTTATTGGTGAATTGAAATAACATAGCATCAATAACGGCGTTAACTACCACGTGGTTAAATCCAAAGCTGATAAGTTTGAGGCGAAGTGTACAGTGCAAGATGGTACATGTTCATAGAAAATCTATGCCTCGTTGAGGAAAATGATAGGGTTGTGGGAGATAAAAAAGTACAAAGGTCCACTCATATGCTGCAGGTACAGTATTTAGGGTTTCTAAATAATACTGTTATTATGTAATGTTGCATCATTTAATATACTCCGTTGATAGGTATTTCACAAGATCATCCCAAGATGGATTCAGCTATGTTAGCTAGCTTGATACTACCCACGATGAAGGCAGATCCTAGGACTTTAATGTCGATCTTAATTGCCAATATTCGTAGCCAAATAGGGTATACGCCCTCTTATCGCAAGGCTTGGATAGCTAAGTAGAAGGCGTTGGAGAAGATGCATAGTGGGTGGGACGCTTCTTATAATGAAATATGGCAATGGTGTCAAGTGCTAGAGAGATACGTCCTTGGTTACATAACAGACCTTGAAATGAAACATGCATACTACAACGACTGATTGCTACGTGGATGCCAAGTGTTCAAACGCCTGTTTTGGACCTTTAAGCAATGCCGAGATGCATTTGCATACTGCAAGCCCTTGGTACAAATTGACGGTACCTTTATGTTTGGTAGATATACCATCGGCTATTGCTAGTAGTGACACAGGATGACAATGGGAGAATTCTTCCAATTGCATTTGCAATAACACTATGGGAGTCAGCTGATGATTGAGATTTCTTTCTATCTAGGTTAAGGAGGCATGTGTGCCCCCAACCTGATATCTGTGTTATTTCGGATCGGGGCACCAGAATACTAGGTGCAATTGATCGACAGGGAAGCTTATTGCAGCGCACACACCATTGGTATTGCCTAAGGCACGTTGCTTCCAACTACTACAGGTAATATCCATCTAATAGTAAACGACGACAAGTGACCAACATGAGTATTTAGTCTCTATTAATATAATTTCGTTTGCCATTTTGAATTTATTCTAAATGAAATAGTGGTATGTAATATTCTCTATGAACTTATATTGGCAGGGTATGAAATAAATAAAGATCGTTTTCACAAAATATTGGTAGTTTTTCGTTCAATTAACGGCGAAGGCGTAGACTACCTTTGTAACATACCTTTTGAATAGTGGGCACAATCATACGACGGCGACCTACGATATGGTCATATGACCTCAAATCTGGATAAATGCATAAATTCTATTCTAAAAGTAATGAGCCATCTACCGATAACATCGGTTGTGCAAGAGACATATTTTTGTTTGGCGGCGCTATTTCCAAAGCGAGCAGCGAGTTATGCAGCCCAGATGCAGGAAGGCCATGTATGGTGCAGTAAGGTAGTGCAAGAAATTAATAAGGCCGAGGCGCGGGTGAACACTATGCACACAGTATGTCACGATCGAGACAACTTATGGTTTCGCGTGACAGAGTTTGATAGACTGCACCAAGGTGTTATTGGAAGGCAATATCGTGTACACTTGCAAAATAGGACTTGCAACTGTGGGATGTTTGACGCACTTCATTATCCATGCGCTCATGTAATTGTAACTTGTTAGAATCTCTTTCTGGATTCAATGAGCTATGTCGATGAAGTGTACAAATTAGAAAACATGTACAACGTTTGGAGACATGTATTCCCACCAGTCCTAGATGAACGTAAGTGGCTGTCTGTATCGCTTGGTCCCTTTAAGTTGTTATCGGATAGAGAATTGCGTCGCAAACCAAAAGGTCGACCTAGCTCGACTAGAATACGTAACAATATGGATATCCGAGAAATAACCAATCAATAGAAGTTGTGCGAATGGTGTAGAAACCCAGACCATACAAGTCGATCATGCCCAAATCGCAATAGTTGAACGTTGTTGTAAAAAACTTTGTATTATTTATATTTTTTAAATCAAATAATATGGAAATATTTAGAATATTGACTTATTTAAAAGAAAATCTATTTTATTAAAAATATTAAAGTAAATTACAATTACTTTATTCAAAACAACGTTTTATTTTATTAAATGAAATAATATAGAAATATTCAAAATATTGTGTTATTTAAAAGAATTTCTATTATATTAAAAATGTAAAAGTAAATTTCTATTTTATTACATTAAATAATATAAAAGAAATTTTATTTTATTACATCAAATAATATCAAAATATTCAAAATGTTTGTACAAATATATTAGAGTAAAAATCAACCTCCGTGCCCGCCGGATTCAGTGCCACATGGCGGCCGTCGATGATTACGCGCTAGATTCCTCATTTGTCCAGCTTTCGGTGGGGGTTGTGGTTGCTCTGGCAGGGATTCTGGTTCCTCCGGTAGGGGATCTAGTTGTCGGTGTTGGGACGATGAGCCACCTTGATAGGATAGTGACTGTGGAGGTGTTTGCATCACCAACGACGAAGCTGCTTGAAACTCATATTGTGATGGGGATTGGTAAAAAGAAGAGGTCCCCGACGGCCTCTCATGCGATCCTTCGTGTGACGATAGCGTATACATCGGCTGTCCACTCGGCGTAATTGAAAATGGAGATGAACTGGACCATTTACTCCAACCTGCCATAGGACTAGAAAAAGGAAACATAGAAGGGTTAGGATACATAAAAGGGCTAGGATACGCACCTGTCATCATTTGAAAAGGCTCTGCTGTGGGTGTCGTCGGTTGAAGTGTTAGGCCCGGTGACTGTGTGGGTGCTATTGCTGGGCCTAGTGATGGGTTGGGTGATTGTGATAGGCCTGGGTTGTCGTCCCTTCTTCTTGGATTTAAAGGGCCACGTCGTTCCCTTTGGACACGCAATTTTTGCTGCCTCTCCTCTGCCTACAGTAAATACGGCTTGCCATGGATTCTAATCCATGGCATGTATTCTGGCACGCACGCTAACTCTGGAACGATGATCGGTTCCCAAATAGGTATATAATCATACCGATCTTCCCACATTTGGATGTAGCGTGACTAGAATCTCGGCCAATCTGTATGCAATTGCCATAGGTCGATTTTGTGATGATCATCCAACACCTCAGGTGCCACGGGAATCGGTTGTCAGAATCCAAATTGCCGTATTACTCTGTCTGACTGGTGCATCTCCACGGTCGCAAAGTTGACCAATGGGACTTTCACATGCCAAGCGTTTGGATTTTGGAAGTATTCATCCGGAATTACTGCCTGAATTGCCTGATCCTCGTATGGTGTCCATTGAAACTATATGAATATGATTGAAATATTAGTTATATACATAATACATAATACTAAATACTAAATACTAAATATCAATCGACTATCTCATGATAGAAATATCTATTTTATATAATACTTACTTGTGCTTCCGATCGTTGGTCTAATAGAAACCGTATATCTTCATAAGAGGTAGGTAATCGAGCATAACTTGCCAAACGGTTCCACCTAATTAAATAAAATTTTAGCATTCGATTATATTTTAAATCTATATAATAATTGTAAAATCTAAATTATATTTTACCTCATTATGAGTGGGAATGTATACGGGTGGTCCACTCGAGGACGTAAAAATAGAAAGCGAAACCGTGCCCATGACTGCAGTAGTGATAGGTAACCTCCAATTTTCGCTTTATTCGGTCGCGTAGCCCCGCACATCTCCCGGTACAATGTTGCCAACACGGCAGACCCCTAACTAAATTCACCAGTTGCTCTAAAACCAACGAGTTTCAGCAGCCATCTTAGATGTACAAGGTTCCGTGACAAGTCCGGCATCAGATAACCTCTAATTATCTGAAGAATGTATGCCCGAGCATATCAGATTTTTTCCAGTTCGGTAGAATCATCATCCAGATCCGGGAATGTGTCTCGTAACCAATCCATCTCGATCTGACCTCTGTTAACATTCTCCGGAATAGCGCCCAAAAGCTCGTAGCATACCGCTCCCCAATCACCTGATTGAACAGACCCGGTGACCGCATACTCGTCCATTGGCAATCCCAATTGCAAATTTACGTCTTCCAAAGTGATAGTGCATTCTCCACATGGAAGATGGAATGTGTGCGTCTCGGGTCTCCACCTCTTAATCAACACACTGATGAGTTTCGGGGTCCAACTTGCATCCTCGGCCTACCGTCGCCTCGTGCCAAAAACTCGCTTCCCGCAGGTAATTCTCTACCAACGATGATGGAGGACCATGCATATTACGGATATTAGCATTGCAATATCCAATCTACAGACTTTTATAAGAAATAATAAAATAAAAATTATTTAAAAATTATAAGAAATTTATAATAAAATAAAAATTATTTAAAATTGCATAAATAAATAAAAAATCTTAAATAATATTTAAAAATTAAATTTAACACTTACCATTTTCATTTGTTTGACGGATATGTGCTTGTTATCGAGACAAATTAATTCTCCAGCCATTGCTAACATGATAAAATTTTTATGATTTAAAAAAAATTCAAAAAAAATAAAAGTAAAGCTTTTTTTAAAATAATTAAAAAAATGAAAGAATTTTTAAGAGGAAATTGAAAGGAAATTGAGAGAATATTGGAGAGAAATTGAAAGAAAGGATTTAGGTGTGAAAAAAATGAAAGGGGGTTTATAGTTTTTTTTTTACTGTTGGGGGGGCCACTAACGGTCAAAAAAGTAGTCGTTGCTACTGTTCACGCGCGGGCAAAGCTCTTCCTTGAGGAAGCGTTTTCATGTTTCGTCACCTGACAACGCGCTGACGTGGACGCGTTTTCGGGAAAATAGGCCCATTCCGGTAATTAATTTTTTAATCGGCTCATTTCAATAATTTTTTTAAAAATAGGGCTTTTATTGGTATTTTACTCCACTTTATTTCTGGTGTTTCTACTTGTTGGCTTGAGCTTTATTTCTTGAGGCCGTTTTGTTTTATTGTTTTATTTGGTTGTCTTTTTAATTATTTGGACTTTCGCTTATTGTTGGTTTTGGACCTTTAATTTTCTTGATTTTTTATATATCAAGCAATTTTGAATAAAAAAAATAAAAAAGAAAGGAGATGAAAAGAAATGAATTTTGTTTATTGGTTTTTTTTCATAAATATTACAACAAATGAAACTCTCCTCTTTTTTCCCATTTTTCTAATATTTTCTTTCTTTCTCTTGTGTTTTCTCTCTTCTCTCTTCTTCCTCTGGTTTTTTTGTTCAAAATTTAAATTTTGTTGAGGAATCTTAAAATTCAAATTTATAATTTTGTTTCAAAATTTTGAATTTGATTGATGCATCTTAAAATTCGAATTCTTAATTTTGATTTTATATTTTTAAGTTTTTTTCAAGATTTTATATAAACTATTAAATGAATAAAATGATCTTATAATAATATTTTTATTTTACTAAAAAAATTAAATTAGTTTAAAAAGGTAATTGGATTCTTTTTTTTTAATTATCAAAATGTGTTTATTTATAGAGTTCATTTAGATATTTTTATCGCCTCTGCTCTCCTCCATTAAAAAAATAATCATTTTATATGATGAAAGGAATCCAAATCACTAGCCTAACTTTTGTGCTTCAATTTTGATTTGGTGATTCGATTTCATTTTTGGTTTGGTGTTTTGATTAAAAGGCGTTTCGGTTTTTCGATAATCTCTCGAGTAACTAAACAAATATGGTAATTCTATAAGTTTGTAACATATATAAATATAAAATTCAAAAAAAATTCAAAATTAATTTAATATAATGTTTACCTTAATAAAAAATAACTTGACCAACAACAATAATAGTATGAAATAAAATCTAAAATTTTTATATTTTATATTTCAGAACTTCCGTGACTTTTTGGCTCATTCTACGTTATCAAAACTCTATACTCTTTAAAAAAATTGGTGGTTTTAATAATATTAATTTAGAGTTGGAATGTAGTTCTAGAACAAGAAATTTTGTTTGATCAAAAAGAGTAACCAAAAGCCAAAGAGTCGGGGCTTAAAACATTGAGAATTGTCACAACTTGCCCAAAATTTCAAAATTTTCTATTTCAAGTAGGCTACTTTGAGAGCTTGGTTCTTTTAAGACACAACACAATTTGGCTTGAAAAACATACTAATGGGATGATCGCATTTCATGCAGTAGAAATCATCTCAAGTTCCACTAAAATGAGCAACAATAAAATGTCTTAGAAAGCCTTAAATTTAGTTACCCAAATTTGTTGAAAGCCTTCAATTTGGGATTTCGACTTAGGTTTAGTGAAAATTTGGTGAAAACCCAGTTAGGAAAGAACCATTAGGAGGTGCACATACAAAAGGCAGACCATTTGGTGCCTTTGAGAAAGCAAAGAACGTAGCGATTTTACATCCAAAACTTTAGATTTATCAAACGAATTTGGTAGTTACATTTTTTTCTTATATGAAAATTTTAATATAGAGGCAATGTTTTTTTTCCCAGTATAGTTTTATTCAAATCGGAGGTGATATTCAAATAAAACACTATCAACAATATCAATTTCAAAATTTAAATATAGTCCAAATGTATAACAAAGAAATCCACTTCTTTTTTTTCCAAATACTTGGTGGTTACATTTTGACGAACCATTAAACATTATTTTGAAATGGTATTTTTTAGTTGTTAAAACTAAATTCATTTGGAGTCACCCAAATATGTAAAAAAAAGAGGATATATTTTGCACCTCTTACCCTAAAAAAATGTCGTTATCAACCATCTAAATGCCAAATGAAATCTTGATTGCAGTGGTTGTTGAATCAATCACTAAAAGAAAAGGAAAGATCAATAAAGTAGATATAATTAAGTACTAAGAAGTTCGCCACTAACAATCGTCACGATGCTAGCGACAACGGTGAGAGTGAGTGAGACTTTTGGGTGAAAAAATCAAAAAAGGAAAACGGAAGATAACATCACACAATCTATTTTTTTATGTTTCTTTTTCAAATTCCCCTACATCCAAATTTTTTTTAGGTCTTGTAAGCTGAAAAATAGATTGATGAGGAAAAGAGCTACACTCTAATGGTATCAGTTGGCCCAAGAGACGTTGATGTCTCACGTAACTAACTAAAGATACAACAAAGGCAAGTGCACCTATCAGTAAATAGTATAGCTATGGTGAGTAAAGATATCGTATCCATGAGGACTAAAAGTACTAGAAATTACCGTTTTCCTATTATTTAGCCGACAAATTGAGATGATTGGTTTAAACTAAAATTACTAAATTAATTTAACTAAAGAACTCAACAGAGAATAAATCAGGAAAATAATTGAATAATAATCAATGAGAGAAACAATACCCAGGAGATAATCCACCTAGACTTCATATATAATTATGAATCTAAATTAAATGAATTATTCACTTGGTATCTTCATCCGTACAAATCCCTAAATTATATTAATATCTCTTTTGAGAGTAAGAACAACTTACTCTAGGTTGATTAACTAAAATTTCTTCCTAATTAAAACCCATATTGTCATATTAACTCGATCTATGGATTCCCCTATTAGATTTGACTCTAATCCAGTAGATTTATATCATTCTATTTCTAGGATTGCATGCAACTCCACTCAATTATGCTTGATCTACTACTAAATAAAGACTTTTCTTCCTCTGATTTAAGCATATTAAACATGAATTAATATCTTAGAAATATTAAAACAAGAGATAAGCACACATAACTGAGAACATGGATCAAATATTTATCGCATAATATAGAAATCAAATAATAGAATTCATCATAGAGTTCGTCTTCCCTAAGTATTTAGGGAATTAGTTCATAATTGTAAATAAAAACATCTTAAAGATAGAATATCCACATAAATGAAGAAACTCATAAAAACTTCAAAAAGAAATTAAAAGGAGGTATTCAATATTGATGGAATTTTGCTTCAGAGTTCTCTCCAATGGTTTTCTTTGAGGTTTTTTCTTCAATATTCTCTGATGGCTCCCTATTCTCTTATTATATTTGGTATTTATAGACTTTAGAATGCCCAGAAAGCCTAAAAATTGCATTTTTTCGCATGTTTGGGATGCGAGTCGCGAAATTGACACTATCTGGCACATGGTTGTGTGTCCAGCCCATGTGGCTCACACAACCGTGTGGGAAGGCCCAGCCCGTGTGGCTATTGAAATTTATTATATTTGTCTGATTTTATCTCTTTTCTCTCTCAAATGCTCTCTTAAGTATAGAAACATGAATTTAAAGGATTAGGAGCATAAAATTCACCAATTTGCATAAAAAATCATCCAAAAATACATTAAGAACGGGATTAAAATATGCTACTTTTATCACTTATCAAATATCCCCACACTTAAGTGTTTGCTTGTCCTCAAGAAAAATCCTCAACCCACATTAAAGTTAACATTTCTCAACTTGTTATTTTCATTAATAATATCTCAAAAATAATTTGTAAACAATCATGCACTGGCAATTCAACTAAAAGGGCACTAAAGGTGTAAATAATCCAAGCTGAAAATTTTTAAAGCACCAAAACATAGGTGACTCCTCTCATATAAGTAATTACCTTTAATTCAAAATCAACAAGAATTGACATCCTCACTAAAGATTCACTCAAAGCACTCAAAGTGCTTATGGTTCAAGAACATGTGTGTTATGGGTTATGGGTTATGGGTTAACATTAATGGGTTAATCAAGAACATGTGTGTTAGGCTCAATGAGGTTCAGTAAGGGTTAATTCAATAGGTAGGCTTTTTACAGGTTAAGTGGGTTAAAACCTAAGTGCCTCTATCATCTTAGTATATCAAATCAAATGTGTGGTCTCGACATGCATAATCGAAGCAAGTTCAAGAATAAAAAATCAACTTGACACACTCATAACCAATAATAAAATGAGCATAAAAAAATTATGCTCTATAGGTTTAAAGTCTTACAAAAAATCATGGTTTTGATGTCAAACTCGCGAATTTAAAACTTCAAGATAATACCTCAATTCATGGAAACAACCTAAAATATTTAATTTTTGAAAAACAACTTATCATGCTTGACTCTCTCATGTCTTAAATTTTAAATCAACCAATGCACAAATATCTACAAATTATTCCAAAACAACATCAATAAAAATCCCAAATCGATAACAATTCACTCTAATGGAAGTATAAGAAAAGTACTTAAACACAAAAAATAACTCAGATATTTTCTAATAAATATATAAATAACCTCCCCACACTTAAGATGTACATTTTCCTTAATGTACAAAAATATACAAGCACAAAATAAGCAAAAATATCATAAAAGAGTGAGAAAACTAAAATTGCCCTAAATATGGATGAAATTGCCAGAATAGTGAAAATCAGAATTGTAGGCAAATAAAAATGTAGTGCATGATCCCAAGCAAACTAATAAGAAAATAAACAAAAACAGTGAACAAGATTAAGAGGTTACAAACTCAATTAGAAACAACCATAAAAATAAAAAAAAGTTCAAAAGAGGATAAATGGAAGAAGTCTAAGAAATAAAAATAACACAACTAAAAAAAAGTAAAAGTAAAAGTAAAAAAATAAAAATAAAAATAATATTGAAAAGAAAAGAAATAAAAAAGATTAGTGATCTTCATCGTGAGAGGCATTGGGATCGTGAGACAGAGGCTCAGACGAAGAAATGTGGAGATGTTGACAGATCTGCTACAAAGTCGCATCAATACTGTCAAACTGCTCAAAACAATGCTGCTCGAAATGAGTGAATCACTTAGAAAGGTCTGCGAGAGTAGTAATAGTAGTAGTAGGGTGACTCAGAGGTGGATGATGAGGTGGATCCTCGTGGTGGAAGGGGACATCATCAGTAAAGTCCTCATGCTCATCTTGAGGGTCAGAATGAGATAATTGGTATTGAGGAGGATCTATTCCACGCGGTCACTCAATCATCCTCATATGACTCATACTCGATAACCACTGCGGGGTCATCTGTCCAACTAGTATGAAGGAGGACGACTCTAGAGTATTGAAGAGGCCAAAGTGTTGTGCGAGGCAAGTTACGCAAAGGCCTAAGAAAATAGAACCCTTCCTACTACACTTTTTTTGATGGCGGCAAGCAAGGATGATGAAGTAGGCAAGATCGAAGGTGCGCCCTGTCGCCATGCTTCATAAAAAATAAGCGTCGAATGTACCGGCGACCCCAGTGCTCTCCCTCCAACTGATCAACGTGTGAGCCAAGATGACATGGATATAGCGTAAAGTTAGAGGTAGTGAAGTCGCCTTCGACTGAGTTGGGTCATAGGGTGTCATACTGGCAGTCAGCTTTGTCCAGCACAAAGATGGCAAGTAGTGGATGTGCCCGTAAAGAGGAACCCCTTGACACTCATGAAATCCTCAGTATAGAGTTCTATGGCAGTTCTGAAGTCTAGGACGCTCATATGACACATCGTATTGTCAAGTCGAAAAGTAATAGTATGCGACTCATTGTGGCTCAACATTATGTACTGTAAAAGGAATGTTGAACAAAATTCGAGGGTAAGCTCCGAGTAGGTGAGCTCAACGATAGAGAAGAACTGGTCCCAATGAGTTGTAGCAATCAGTGCACGGACTCTATCAGTTAAATGAATCTACTACAAAGCTGCCCAATCAATACATCAGCCTAATTCTAGTGGCCGCTGCCAGAGATGCTGATAGAGGTCCTCTTGAGGACCCTGTGAAAATCGTAGACACGGATGGCAAGCATCGATAGTAGGGCCCGACGATGAGGTCGCACCCAGAGTCTTCCACTTTTTTAAAATGAGGAAGGCAACCTTAGATTTGCCGCATGTGTTTGTCATGGTGTGCCTGAAAAAATCAAATAGCCTAAAATTAGAGAGGCAATAAAATAAGCATCACCAATTAAGCAAATAGAGAGGCTGAAGAATCAATTTCCAAATTAAGATACGCTACTAACAATCCTCGCAAAAACTAAAATAATATGTACTAAAACCAATCATGTAAAAACTAGTTACTAAATCTACGAAGCATGCAAACTAATCATAAGAAGAAGAAAAACAATAGTAAGAAGAATAATAAGAATAAGCTCAGTTGAATGCCAACAACAATGACAAAAATAAATTAAAAATAAGCAGAAGACAAATGATAATAAAAATAATAATCAAGATAAATAAAATAATAGTGAATAACAATAATAAGAATAAGAATAAATACTAAAAATAAAATAAAAGAAAGATAAAATAAAATAAGAAATAAATAGATAAAAAGGGTAAATAGGGAGGAAACTGACCGAGGAGCGATAACCGGAGTTATGAAGGGGGTGGTGGACACGGTGGTCGGTGCAAGGAAGAGAGGGGAAAGTAGCAAGGAAGGGGAAAGGGAAAAAGGACAGGGGAAAATTGAAAGGGAAGGATGCGGGGGAACGAATGGGTGATGGGTGGTGGCTTGGACGCGTTTTGTTGATGGAAGAAGAGAGGTGGGGGTTTTTAGGGCTATGAGGGGCTGGATGGTGGTGATAGAGGAAGGGAGAAATAAGGGAAAGGGGAAGTGGCGTTCGAAGGTAGGGAGTGGGGGTACAGCAAAGGATGTACGAGCGAACGGAGGTCGGCAGGGTCTGGGGGCACTGCAAAGCGGGGGGCGGGGTTTTGTTGTTTGGAGGATTGGGAGGACAAAGATAAGACAAAAAAAAATTTAGGGTTTTAAAGGGAAACAGTCATGTTTAGGCCCGTGTTGGGCCACACGACCCTGTCAGGTGCCCATGTGAGGCTTCTTCAGCCCGTGTGTGATTTAAAATTTAAGCCCTATCTTCACACGGCCTCAGACACGCCTGTGTTTCTAGGCTATGTGTGTAACACCCCTTACCCGAGACCATTTCTGGAGTCAAGCACGAGGCGTTATCTGGCTTAATTTACTAGTTTGAAGCATAAAAATTTGCTTTTAAAATTAATTTCACTATTCACAACAAAACTGTCCACCTGTGCGACTGTCACTAATTTAATTATAACTCAAGTTAAGAAAATCAAAATTTAGATCCATAAATTTTTCCCGAAACTAGACTCATATATATTCTTACCATAAAATTTTCAGAATTTTTGGTTTAGCTAATTAGTACAATTTATTCATTAAAGACTCCCCTATTTCACTGTCTGACGGTTTTGACCACCACTCACTAAAAATCCATTATCTTAATGTACAGCCTTCATATGGTGCTTCCGCTTGTTTCTATTGAAAATAGACTCACTAAGATTCTAGACATAGAAATTATAACTCATAATTATTTCTGTGCAATTTTTAATGATTTTCTAAAGTTAGAATAGAGGGCTTCAAAAATAATTTTGACCCTATCTCACTAAAATTCAAATATCTCATAATATAAAATTCATTTGCTTACACCGTTTCTTTCATGTAAAAATAGACTCGATAAGCTTGAATTATAGAAAATTAACTTTCTAATTTCATTTATACTATTTTTGGTGATTTTTCAAAATCACATCACTGCTGCTGTCCAAAAACTGTTCCATTGCAAATTTTTACTCTTTTATAGTTTCTTTGTATTAACTACCTTTTAAGCATACATAATACCAAAACATGTTCTTAACTAGCCATTACGATAGCTAATTTTTAGCCATTTCATATAAACATATTCAAAATGACTAAGTCACTATACATGCCATAACTTTACACGTTTTGAAATCACATAATACCGAGATGTCTGTTGATAGTGTGAGACGAACTCTGACGTCTTGGTAATCCCCGAACTGACTTGGCGATACTATAAAAATAAGGAAAATAAAGAAATTAAGCACAAAGCTTAGTAAGTTTACAAGTAAATAAATAACAACATTTATCATAAACCATCATACTCATAAATTTTCATCAAGCACTAGGATGTTTACTTTCTTCTTTACTTACTTGCTTGCTTAAATAACTCACGATTACAACTTACTCTTCACTTACTGGAATTCTTTTTCTTAACTAGTAACTGAGATATTCTCAATCCTTTATAACTCACCTGAATCTAGTTATCATGCTTTTGCTTGAACTTTCATGTAACTTAATTCATTTTCTAGCCCATTGAATCACTTGGAATACTAAGGATAGTCTCTTGTCTGAATATAACATGCCAAAGCTATGTCCTAGACATAGTCTTACATGGAATGCTTTCTTTACTGCCAATGCCATATCCCAGATATGGTCTTACATGGGAGTTCTCATATCGGTGCCCATGCCATGTCCTAGACATGGTCTTATGGGGGACCTCTCATCTCGGTGCCAATGCCATGTCCCAGACATGGTGTAACAGCCCAAAATTTACCCTAGTCGGGAAGTGGTTTCGGGACCACAAAACCGAGTTATGAAGATAATTAATTGTTATATTCTATGTTTATTATGTGTGTACATGCATATGTGGAAGTTTCATGCCTTAATTTTGCCAATTGCATGAGGAATTATTAAATAGGGATCAACATGAGACATGGTGAAAAATGATAGGTTAATTTTAAAGGGGCTTATTAGTGCATGTCAACACAAAGGTGGACTTGCATGTCAAATTGCCCAATTTTCCTTATAGTGGCCGGCCAAGGTGGGTTGATGATGGGCAAAATATTTGTTGAAATTGATATTGGGTTATGGGATTTAATAAATAAAAGAAAAGAATGAAAATGTGATGAAAAAAAAAAGGGGGCTTCATTCTTGTCTTCTTGGCCGAATTGAAGGAAGGAATAGGGGCAAAGAACTTTCGGCCATTTGAATGTTTAATAAGGTTAGTATATTGTGCTAAAGTTGTGAAATTTTAGCTTGTTTTAGGTTAATTATCATGGTTCTTACTTAGACCATGCTAAAATTTAAAAAAAAAAAACTTTGATGGATGGATGGACCATTCAGCTATGGCTATTAAAGAAGGAATTTGATTATTTCCTTTAAGTTTTGATGGATAAAGAAACAAAAGGTTGTTGATGGAAGAAGTAAATGTGTTAAGAGATTATATGAAACTTATTCATGTTTATATATGTTATATGCATTGAAAATGGTTGATGATTTTGGAAGTGATTAGATTGAATCGGCCATGGTATATCCATAAACCCGATTTATGCTTGTTATGTGGTGGAAATTAAGGGTTAAATGTATGAAATTTGATGAATATTAACTATAGGTAATCACATACGTAAGGTCAAATTTAATTTGGTATATTCGGCCATATAGGTGTATATGTTTGTGATACTATTTTTGTTAACTCTTGATAACCGATTGAAGGAGTAATATTGGCTTATAAGGTTGAGTTGATTCATGATGTTGTATATTAGAATCAAAAATACTCAAGACTAGGTTACCATAATAGCGATAATGCATTCGGCCTTGAAGCATTAATCGAATATGGTTAAGGTTTTGATATTTTGAACAAGGATAATTGTGAAATGGAGCGAAAACCGTTAAATTATACATAAGTATCCAGCAAGAAAATTAAACTACTAAATGTGTTTATTATAGATCAAGACATCAAAGGGAGAGAATCAAGCAAAGGCAAAGAAAAGATCATCGAGTAGCCGAGTTGGAACCGTCTTACCCAACATAAAGTAAGTCATTAAGCATATAGTTGGTATTAATTCAAATGGTCATAACGTTTATGTAATGATGCTGAATGGAATGAATAAATATATATATATGCATGTACGTATGTGATGATGAAAGTGTTGAATGAAAAGAAAAGAGGTGAGATGTATTGAGTTGTTGATCTCGGCACTAAATGTGCGGGTATAAACATTTATGACCATGAGATTGGCGCTAAGTGTGCGGGTTTAAATTGTGCAGCACTAAGTGTGCGAATTGACTATGTAGCACTAAGTGTGCGAGTTTGACTATGTAGCACTAAGTGTGCGAGTTGACTATGTAGCACTAAGTGTGCGAGTTTGATTATGTAGCACTAAGTGTGCGAGTTGATTATATAGCACTGAGTGTGCGGACTTAATATATATTCTTGAATCATTATGGACACTAAGTGTGCGACACTATTGAGTCGATCACGGACAGCAGATCGGGTAAGTATCTTGAGTTCATGGCTAATAGGTGCTATGTTTATATTTGGAGTTGAGCTTGGTAAGTTGAACCTATGTGACAAATATACTTGAAGTCACGTACATAAGATTTATCGTGGAATGGGTGAAAGGCCGTTTAGTTGTATGATTGTAACGAAAATAAAATGATTTATGAAAATGCCTCGAATATTCTATTGATGAGTATATGGAATGTGAATGCATGATTTGGTATGAGATTGAACCGATAGGTCGGAGGAACTATGGTATGGTTCGGTATGGATGGAGTAACTAGCCTCGTTCCATTTTGTTTCCTCTTGTGATAATGTTATTAATGGATGGTAGTGTATTGCTTATGACTTACTGAGTTATAAACTCACTCGGTGTTTCCTTGTCACCTATTCTAGGTTTCTTGGACTCGTCTCTTTTTGCGTGGTCGGGCCGTCATCGAAGTCATCACACCGGCTAGCAAGTTTTGGTACTTTCTTCTTAGTCGGCTTAGGAGAACATTTCGGCATGTATAGGCTATTATGTTGTGTTTGAACTTTGGTATGTAATCTTTTAGCCATGCGAAAATGGCATAAATATTCGGTTGGGTTTGGATTCATAACGTTAGGTCGCAAATCTTGATAATTCGACCTTTTTATGCCATACGTCATGGTTGATTATTTTGGTGTTAAAATTCATGATATGGCAATAGTGTAGTAGGGGGAAGTTTGACAATGATTAGCCTTTGGCATGGTTAGTCATGATCATAATTTGTGATATGCATGGTGAATTATTAGTTAGATCAAGGAGTAAACACGAAGTGGGCATAGTTGCTTTCGTAACAGATGCTGGCAGAAGCAGTGACATGAGATTGCAAAATCACTAAAAATAGTAGGAGTGGAATTAATTGATGAATAAATTATGTAATCGAAGTTCGATGAGTCTATTTTCATATAGAAGTAACGAAAAGATCATATGGACAGTATGTTAAGAGATAATCAGGTTCTCGTGGGACAGGGCCAGAACGGTTTCTGGATTCCCTGCTCCGACTTTGGAAATTCATTATAAATTAACCAGAGATAATTAGGAGTCATACCATATATGTATAGATTCCTCTCTGAGTATAGTTTCTATAGAAACAAACGGCATCAGTATGGAAGTTCTGTACAGGGAGATATCCAGGTCGTAATGCGCAAAGGTCAGTGTAGTCGACCCCAGTAACATGGGAGACTTTGACTAATAAACTGTACTAATTGGCCTGACCAAAAATTCTAGAAAAAAATATGTAGATGGGAATATGAGTCTAGTTTCAGGGAAAATTCACGGAACTGGATTTTGAGTTCCAGACCTCAAGATATGATTTTTAAAGCGACTAGTACGCAGATTGACAGCTTGTCTGGAAAAATTTTAATAAGTGGTTTGAAGTCTGTTAACACCTCGTGTTCGACTCCGGCGACGGTCTCGGGTTCGGGGTGTTACACATGGTTTTACATGGGACCTCTCATAATCTCAATGATGCCAATGCCATGTCTCAGGCATGGTCTTACATGGGATCTCTTTACCCAAATGTCATGACATTTGTATCTAAAACATTCCTAATGTTTCAACGAGGCTTGTATCACTAATTCTCTGTCATCTCATACTTGAGTCAACATTAAATAATTTCATGAAGTAAATACATAATTGCTGAAAAATAACAATATTAATAATAATTATTGAAATATTACATTTATTTACCGTAAGCTTACCTCGGTACAAAATTTGACCAAATTTAGCAATTTAGTCTTCAATCATTTTCTTTCCCCGATCTAACTCCGAATTTCATTCTTCTTGATCTATAATAAAAAATTTAGCTTATTTAGTATTCACATTTATCAAAACAGTCCTTGACACAAACTTTGGCAAAATTACAATTTTGCCTCTAAACTTTTGCATGTTTACACTTTTGTCCCAAAGCTTAGAAATTAACCTTCATATCTCATTCTTATGTTTTATGACATGCTGAACATTTTTCCCTTCTATGGAAACATCGAATTCCTACTCTAACACTTACTTATAAACAATAGGTATTTTTACTTATTATGTCGTTTTACTCATTTTCACTTAAAATCGCTTAGAAAAAGTTGTTTAACATAATTTCAAGCTTTATATTCTACCATTAAACATCAAAATAAACACATTTCACCTATTTTTATTTTTACAAATATAAAATCTAGGTTAAATTATTGCTAGAATAAGCTAAATCAAGTTACTAGAACTCCAAAAATGTAAAGAACAATAAAAACAGGGTTAGAATCACTACTATGGAGCTTGGAAGCTTGAAAACCCTAAATATGGCTTCCCCCTTGTAAAATTCAGCCCTAGCTTGAAGATGGAAAAAAATTGGCTTTTAATTTTATTTTTAATTCATTTTAATAACTAAATGATCAAAATGCCCTTAATGAAAATCTTTGGAAACATGCATAACCATGTCCATTTTTGTCTACCAACTTAACCAATGGTCTAATTACCATATAAGGACCACCAATTTAAAATTTCATAACAATTGGACACCTCTAACATATAGAACTCAACTTTTGCACTTTTTACAATTTAGTTCTTTTTACTAAATTGAGTGCCCAAACATCGAAATTTTCGAATGAAATTTTCAAAAAATAATTCTGTGAAATCGTAGACCATAAAAATATAATAAAAATAAATTTTATCACGTCAAATTTGTGGTCCCGAAACTACTGTTTTGACTAGGCCCAAAATCAGGATGTTACACATGTACGAGACCGTGTGAAGCACGCGATCTCACACGTGCCCGTGTGATAGGCCGTGTCTCACACACAACCGTGTCTATGACTCATGTAACTCAACAACTTGTAATTAAATTGAAAAATTCACTATAGTATCTACATGGCCTTCGACATGCCCATGTGTCTAGGCTATGTGTGCCACACTGCCGTGTTGCCAAGCCATGTAACTCACTATTAATTACCCCATTGTGTATGTAACAACCCGTTTTCAGTGAAATCTGAATAGTGGTCTTGCAACCACAAATACGATGTAAAAACATTTATTTATTATTATTTTAATATCTATAGCATGTTAGTAATATCTTATAAGAATTTCGTTAAGAAATTTTACCATTTGCATACTTAATTCAATAAAAAGGACTAAATTGTAAAAAGGTGCAAAACTTGAGTTCTATAGGCTAAAAGGGTTTAATAACTATGAAATTAAATAGTTAAGGGTTTTAAATGGTAACATTACCACTTATAAAGTTAGTGGACATTCTTAGACAAGAAATAAGTGATTTTAATGTTTTATGACAGGGTTATTTATATAATTTAATAAATAAAATCAAAATTTAGTAAAACAAATCCACTTTTCTCTTCATTCATCTTCTTTCCAAAATTGAAAAGAGAAAATAACACCATTTTAGGGTTCTTGAGCATTCGACCAAGTCTTCTTGTGCATGTAAGTGATTTTTGATCCTGTTTTTAATAATTTCTAAGTTTTTGGAGTCGTTGTAGCTTAATCTAGCTAGCCTAGGGATTAATTTAAAAAATTGTTAAAACTTTAGGGTTTTACCATGAATGTATACATGTTGTTTTTGATGTTTTATGGAAGAAAATGAACCTTTGCTGTTAGATAAACAACTTTTGAAAAGTGATTTTTGTTGAAAAATATCAATTAAGGATTTACTTGTAAAATGTGTAAAATTCATGGTGAAATGGTGAAATAAGGAATTCTACGAATTGCTATTGGTTTATATAGAATTTGGCTAGCTTGGTTTGTGGATGAAATTGCATGAATTTCAATGTACGGGGTTAAGGACTAAATTGTAAAGAAGTTAAAATGTTAGGGGTAAAATTGTAATTATGCACAAATGTGGTGTATGGATTGAATTGAATAAATAAGATTGATTGAAACATTTAATTGAGTATAATTATTTATTTAGATCAAGATAAATCTCAACCAGATTTAAATCGAGGAAAGGCGAAGGTCACGGATTAACCGATCGTACTCCTGCGCACTAGTTGTCAATGTAAGTTCATAGTATTTAAATGTATAATTGAATTCCCATATGTGTTTTTATCTTATAAATAAGTATTTAACTATTATGTAAATTATACCCTGATTGCACATACGTGACCTTATTTGTACTTCGGTACCTTCGATTACACATACGTGCCCCTGTGTGTACTTCGGTACCCTTGATTGCACTTACGTGCCCTTGTTTACATTTTGGTAATTTCAATCACGTAAAATAAGAGTTGCATTTATTTGATGCTAAGTTAATAGATTTGCTATTTTCTTACTAAGCTCTGTAAGCTTATACGTTTTT
The DNA here is from genome assembly GCF_007990345.1 of Gossypium hirsutum. NCBI lineage: Eukaryota > Viridiplantae > Streptophyta > Magnoliopsida > Malvales > Malvaceae > Gossypium > Gossypium hirsutum. The sequence goes on from NC_053440.1 coordinate 34,124,294, forward strand.
GTGTATCATTTTGTAGATCTTATTTGCTGACTTTTGGATGAATCGAATCTTTGGCTCACACTATCCATCGTTGTTGGTAGCTCTTGAACTCTTAGGATTGTGGCATGTATATGTGGCTATATATATGCATATAGTTTGTTTTTGTATAATATGGTGAATTACTAAATTAGGCGATTAGATACTTTTCTAAGATGTGAATATAAATCTGTTGGTACAATAGAGTGTTATGGAAGTAAACACTTATGGATTGCTTTTCGATTATTTGATGAATTAAGTTGTTATGTTTGGTTTATAAATATGGTATATTGGTTGGTCTGCATTTTTCATTTTGATGATTTAAGGATTGGTATAGATATGACCAATTTGGTATTTTTGAATTGTGGTTAATTATGAAATGTTTAGGTATGTTTTTATATTTGTGATTGAGGTGGCTATATGGCATATTGGTTGTATGGATTATTAGTTTATTGTATAGATCTTTTTAAGCAGGTTTTGAACATATTTATGGGTCTTGAGCGTATGCGCCAAAAATCCTAAATTTATGCTTGTGAAGGATGGAAGAAATGGCTTGATTTTAGCCATTTTCTTGTCCACACGGCAAAAGACATGGGCGTGTGTCTCAGCCGTGTGTCCCTTGTAGGTTTTAAAGGGTAGCAAGTCAAGCTATTACACAACCTGACACACGTCCTGGCACATGGGCGTGTGAGGCCATTTCGAAAGTTACACGGCTTGACACATGGGCATGTGGCTTGGCCGTGTAACCCAAGTCAAAGGGTTACACATGCACAGACACAAGCTGGGACACAGCCGTGTGGACATTCCTACTTCGAATGTCCACACGGCCTGAGACACGGGAGTGTGTCTCAGCCATGTGAGTCACATAGCCTGGCCACACAGCCGTATGACCCCTGCAGTATGAAATTTTCTAACTTTTCCTTATTGATTCAAATGTCCTCGATTTGGTCCCAAATCATTCCTAAAGTGTTTTTTGGGGCCTCGAGGGCTCAAATAAAGGAAAATATGCATATGTTTGAATGGAATATGATGTGATTCTTGAAATGTTTCAAAATGAATGTTTATGCTTTAAAATTTTTGATAATGCTCTGTAACTCTATTCTGGCGACGGATACGGGTTAGGGGTGTTACAGTGCACACAGCCTGGGACACGCCCATGTGTCCAGGCCGTGTGGTTCAAAAATATTTTTTTAATTTAATAATTTATTTAATTTAATTAAAATTTTAAACTAACATGCAATTAAAAGAATAAACAAAATTTAAACACTTGGGTTGCATCCCGAGAGACGCTTATTTAGAGTCTAAGCTCAACTTACCTTGTACATGCATGGTTACGGTGGTTCTCGAAGTCGAAAATCCTCTTTCTTGTTATCAAATTTAATACCAAGATAAGGTTTGAGTCGAGTACTATTTACCTTCAATGTGTCGAACTCGAAATGTGTTACCTCGACTGTACCGTATGGAAAGACGTTTAGTACTGTAAATGGGTTCAATTCGCTTGACTCAAGCTTCAAAGAGAAAACTCGTGGATCCAATTTATCTTGCAGTACTTTTTCCCTGACTTTAAAATGGTTTGTTCTCATCACATGCTCATCATGGCATCACTTTGGCTCTTCATCGTGTTTTTCGATTTCTACTTAGCATGCATTCGCCATTCATCTAGTTCATCGAGTTGTACCATTCGCTCTTCATATGTTGCTCTGTGTCTGTCACTTTGACTGAAACATGGCTCCAACACATTTTCACGAGGGATGTCCTGCAAAGAGTGTTGAGCCACATGGTTAATAACATTAACATAAAATTTAAATTCATCTCGCTCACTAGAGACTCTCATAAATCACATGCTTGAAGAGTAATCTTTTTGTCATTTACACGAAGCACAAGTTCGCCCATACCAACATCGATAAAGTCCTAGCAGTGGCTAAAAAGGGTTGACCTAAGATCAAAAGTACCTCACTGTCCTCATCCATGTCTAACACAACAAAGTCAATGGGGAATATGAATTTATCAATTTTCACGAGTACATCCTCAATAATACCCCTAGGATATCTAATAGTTCTATCCGCTAATTGAATACTCATCCTAGTGTGTTTGGGTTTCCCAAGACCAAGTTGTTTAAACATTTTATAAGGCATGACATTAATACTAGCCCCTCAATCAGCCAAAGCATTTTCAATATCTAAACTACCAATGAGGTAAGGAATAGTAAAACTCTCTAGATATTTTAGTTTGTTGGGTAGTTTATTTTGTAAGATGGTCGAGCAAACTGCATTGAGCCCCACAATTGACGAGTAGTCTTTCCTCTTGTTTGTTAATAGCTCCTTTAAAAATTTGACATCATTTTACATCTGCGAAAGAGCTTCAACAAACGGTAAGTTAATGTGCAATATTTTAAGAGCTTAAGAAATTTACCAAATTGTTCGTTTGTGTGGTCTTTCTATGACACGTTTGGATATGGTACTCAAGCTTTGTATTATCTAACAATCAACTTTTGTTCTTTCTTAGCTTCCTCAACCTCATCATTGTTCACCACATCTTCCTGCCTCGGTTCTTATTCAGGTTCAACTAACCATTCCACTTCTCTAACAGTTATTGCGTGAAGCTACTCCCTTGGGTTAGGTTTAGTATTGCTAGGAAAACTACATTGTGGTCTTTCCAAAATTAATTTAGCAAGCTATCCTATTTGATTTTCAATTCCTTTAATTTAGCAAGCCGAAAATATTGGGATGATTGGTTTAAACTAAAATTACTAAATTAATTTAACTAAAGAACTCAATAGAGAATAAGTCAAGAAAATAATTGAATAATAATCAATGAGAGAAATAATACATAGGAAAGAATCCACTTAGACTTTATCTATTATTATGAATCTGAATTAAACAAATTATTCACTTGGTATCTTGATTCGTACAAATCCCTAAATTATGCTAATATCTCTTTCGAGAGTAAGAGAAGCTAACTCTAGGTTGATTAACTAAAATTTCTTCCTAATTAAAACCCCTATTATCTCATTAACTCGATCTATAGATTCCTCTATTAGATTTGACTCTAATCCGGTAGATTTATGTCGTCCTATTTCTAGGATTGCATGCAACTCCACTCAATTATGCTAGATCTACTCTTAAACAAAGACTTTTCCTCTTCTGATTTAAGCACATTAAACATGAATTAATATCCCGAAAATATTAAAACAAGAGATAAACATACATAACTGAGAACAAGAATCAAGTATTTATCGCATAAAATAGAAATCAAATAATAAAATTCATCATAGGGTTCATCTTTCCTAGGTATCTAGGGAATTAGTTCATAATTGCCAATAAAAACATTTTAAAGATAGAATATCCATAGGAAATAAAGAAACTCATGAAAACTTCAAAAAGAAATTAAAAGGAGGTCTTCAATCTTGATGGAATTATGCTTCACAGTTCTCTCCAATGGTGTTCTTCGATTTTTTTCTTCAATATTCTCTGATGGCTCCGTATTCTCTTCGTCTATTTGGTATTTATAGACTTTAGAATGCCCAAAAAGCCTAAAAATTTCGTTTTTCCATGTGTTTGGGATGCGAGTCACAAAATTAACACTGTTTGGCACATGGCCGTGTGGCTTACACGACTGTGTGGGAAGGCCCAGCCCGTGTGGTTATTGAAATCTACTATATTTGTCTGATTTTAGCTCGATTTTAGCTCCTTTCGCTCCTAAATGTTCTCATAAGTATAGATACATGAATTTAAAGGATTAGGAGCATAAAATTCTCCAATTTGCATAAATAATCATCCAAAAATGCATGAAGAACGAGATTAAAATATATTACTTTTATCATGTATCAGACATCAGCGATGGCTGACTACATAGTGGATTGAAGGCGGCGACTAGGGCAAATCGAGAAGGAAGAAGAGGAGTAAAAATATAAAATATAAAAGGTAAAGGGGAAATTTTCTATTCAGTCCCGATAACTTTTCCTGTAAACTATTTTCTAGCTTTTCCTTTTACATATTTCAAATTTAGTCATTATACTTTTCATATTTCAATATTTAAGTCAAATTGTTCACACTACTAATTTCTTTATATTTTAGTCCATGTACTTTTCATATTTCAGATTTTAAAGTCAATTTGTTAACACCGCTAATTTTTTTATCAAAATACTCACTTGGTAGTCATATAACTAAAGAAAATACTTTAAAATTAACATAGGTTTAACAAAATAATTTTACTAGTGCTAATAATTGAACTTGAAATTCTGAAAAGTAAATTGACTAAATTTCAAATTTACAAAAAAAAATGTATAGGGATTTATGACATATTTTAACCTTTTTAGAATACATCCTACACGGACAACACTAATAATATGTTCTATATATGTAATACCTATGTTGATGAATAAATTAATCTATCATTATAGATACTCCTATACCAACACTAATACGATATGTTGTTATAGGCTCATCACATATTGACGAATAAGTAATCTGTTAGTATAGACCTACTTACACTTACTAAATTGGGCCGACAATAAAAGTAAGCATTTGTATATGGAAAATTATTTATAGTGTATTCATCTTTAATTATGCTTTCATTGCAATTTCATTTCATCTTTGGAAATAAGAAATAGGGTTTAGTGTTTAAGGTTTGGATTTGGGTTTAGGGTTTAGGGTTTATAGTTTGTGGTTTGAGTTATGATTCCTATTTATGGTGTAGGAGTAAGCTATGTGACTCAAGTTTTGGGGTTTCTAGTTTGGGGTTTTGAGGTATTAAGTATCGAGGTTTAATGTTTTAATGTTTTAGGTTTCATCATTTCAAGTTTAATCAATTCGAGTTTTTATGGTTTGTAGTTTAGGGTTTAGGGTTTAGTGGTCAAAAATCAAATGTCAAGGGTCAGGGAAGAAGGGTTATGGGTCAGATTTTAGGGGTCAGGGGACAAAGTTTAGGGTTCAATGTTGAAGTTTCATAGTTATGGGTTAACAATAAATGATAATTATAGTAATTCAACAAAAAAATTTTGAAAATTTAATTTAGTATGATGTTTACCTTAACAAAACATAATTTGACCAACAATAATATTAAAATGAAATGAAATAAAAAATGTTCTATATTTAAGAATTTTCATTACTTTTTGGCTCAATTTAAAACATGAAGCCTCTATGCTCTTTAAAAAATTTGGTGGATTTAAGAATATTAATATAAATTTCAAATGTAATTCTAAAACAAGAATATTGGTTTCATAAAAAAAAGGAACAAAAAGCCTAAGATTTTGGGGCTTAATCCATTGAAAATCGTCACAACTTACCCAAAATTTCTTTATTTTCTATTACAAGTCAACAACTTTGGGAGCTTGGTTTTTTTAACATAAAACTCATTTTGGCTAGAAAAACTATCCAATGAAAAGATAACATTCCACACAATAAAAATCACCTAAAGTTTAACTAGAATGAGAAACAATAGAAGGTTTTAGAAAGCCTTTAGTTTGGGGTTGTAACTTAGATTTAAGGTTTTAGATTAGGGTTTTAACTTTAATTTTAGTTTGGGGTTTTAGTTTTGGATTAGTTTAAGGGTTTCGATTTCAAGCTATCTCGATTGTGCGATAACCTCCTGAGTAACTAAACAAATGTGGTAATTCTACAATTTTATAACATATAAATATAAAAATTCTACAAAAAATTCTCAAATTTAATTTAATATGATGTTTACCATAATAAACAGAATTTGGAATCTCCATGACTTTTTGCTTGAATCTCTTTATTTTAAAAACTCTATACTCTTCCAAAAATTTGGTGGTTTTAATAATAATAATTTAGAGTTGAAATGTAATTCTAAAACAATATATTTTGTTTGATAAAAAAGAGTAACCAAAAGCCTATGATTCAAGGCCTAAAACATTGAAAATCGTCACAACTTGTCCAGAATTTCAAAGTTTTCTGTTTCAAGTAGAAGCTACTTTGGGAGCTTGGTTCTTTTAACACAAAACATATTTTGGCTTGCAAAACATACCAATGGAAAGATCGCATTTCATATAATAGAAACCATCTCGCATTCAACTAGAATGAGCAAGAATATAAGATTTTAGAATGTCTTAAATTTAGTTGCCCAAATCTATTGAAAGCCTTAAATTTGGGATTTCGACTTATGTTTCAATTTAAGGTTTGGTTTGGGGGTTTAGATTTAGTTTCGATTTGGGGATTCAATTTCAAGTTTGGTTTGTGGTTTCATTTCAAAGACCTTTCGGTTGTTTGGTAACCTCCGATGTAACTAAACAAGTATGGCAATTCTATAAGTTTGTAATATATAAAAATATATAAATTTAACAAAAAAAATTAAAACTAATTTAATATGATGTTTATCTTAATAAAACAAAATTTGGCAAACAATAATATTAAAATGAAATAAAAAAAATTTGTATTCTATATTTCAGTATCTCCATGACTTTTTGGTTCATTTTAAGTTATCAAAACTCTATACTCTTTCAAATATTTGGTGGTTTTAATAATAATAATTTAGATTTGAAATGTAATTCTAAAACAAGACATTTTGTTTGATAAAAAAAGTAACCAAATGCCTAAATTTTGAGGCTTAAAATATTGAAAATCGTCACAACTTGCCTAGAATTTTAAAGTTTTCTATTTCAAGTAGGCTACTTTGAGAGCTTGGTTCTTTTAACACAACACAATTTGTCTAGGAAAACATACCAATAAAAAGATTGCATTTCATACAATAGAAATCATCTTACGCTTGACTACAATGAGCAACAATAGAATGTTTTAGAAAGCTTGAAACTTAGTTACCCAAATCTATTGAAAGCTTCAATTTGGGATTTTAACTTAGGTTTAAATTTGGGGTCTGGTTTGGGGTTTTAGATTTGTCTACGATTTGGGTTGACTAGAATGAGCAACAATAGAATGTTTTAGAAAGCTTGAAATTTAGTTACCCAAATTTGTTCACAGCTTTAATTTGGGATTTTGAGTTATGTTTAAATTTAGGGTCTGGTTTGGGGTTTTAGATTCGTCCACGATTTGGTGATTTGATTTCATTTTTGGTTTGAGGTTTCGATTAAAAGGCGTTTCGGTTGTTCGATAACCTCTTGAGTAATTGAACAAGTATGGTAATTCTATAAGCCTTTAATATATATAAATATATAAATTGAACAAAAAAAATTCAAATTTAATTTAATATAATGTTTACCTTAATAAAAAATAATTTTATCAACAACAATAATAATATGGAATAAAATCTAAAAATTTTATATTATATATTTCAAAACCTCAATAACTTTTTGGCTCATTATAAGTTATCAAAACTCTATGCTCTTTAAAAAATTTGGTAATTTAATAATATTAATTTAGACCTGGAACGTAATTCTAAAACAAAAAATTTTGTTTGATCAAAAAGAGTAACCGAAAACCTAATATTCGGGGCTTAAAACATTGAGAATGGTCACAACTTGCCAAATTTCAAATTTTCTGTTTCAAGTATGCTACTTTGAGAGCTTGATTCTTTTAAGACAACACAATTTGGCTTGGAAAACATACTAATGGAACAATTGCATTTCATATAGTAGAAATCATCTCACATTCGACTAGAATGAGCAACAATAAAAGGTTTTTGAAATCCTTCAATTTGGGATTTTGATTTAGGTTTTAATTTAGGGTTTGGTTTGGGGTTTTAGATTCAATTTTGATTTGGGGATTTGATTTTATTTTTTATTTGAGGTCTCAATTTGAAGGGTTTCGATTGTTCGGTTACCTCTCGAGTAACTGAGCTAGTGTGGTAATTTTTTAAGTTTTTAATATATATAAATATATAAATTCAACAAAAAATATTCAAAATTAATTTAATATGTTCACCTTAATAAAAAACTTGACCAACAATTATAAAATCTATAATTTTTATATTCTATATTTCAAAACCTCAATTACTTTTTGCTCATTTTAAGTTATCAAAACTCTATGGTCTTTCAAAAATTTGGTGGTTTTAATAATACTAATTTAGAGCTGAAATTTAATTCTAAAATAAGAAATTTTGTTTGATCAAAAAGAGTAACCAAAAGCTTAAGATTCGAGGCTTAAAACATTCAAAATCGTCACAATTTGCTCAAAATTTCAAAGTTTTCTATTTCAAGTAGGCTACTTTGGGAGCTTGGTTCTTTTAAGACACAACATAATTTGGCTTGGAAAACATACTAATGGAAAGATCACAGTTAATACAATATAAATCATCTCACGTTCGACTAAAATGAAAAATAATAAAAGGTTTTTTAAAGCCTTATATTTAGTTACCCAAATCTATTGAAAGCCTTAAATTAGGAATTTTGATATAGGTTTCACTTTAGGGTTTTAGATTTGGTTTCAATTTGGGGATTCAATTTCAATTTTGGTTTGTGGTTTCGATCCAAAGCTCTTTTGGTTGTTCGATAACCTCCAGAGGAACTAAACAAGTGTGACAATTCTATAAGTTTGTAATATATACAAATATATAAATTCAACAAAAAAATTTAAAAATTAATTTAATATAATGTTTACCTTAATAAAAAATTGTTTGACCAACAACAATAATAATATGGAATAAAATCTAAAGTTTTTATAACATATATTTCAGAACCTCAATGACTTTTTCACTCATTTTAAGTTATCAAAACTCTATGATCTTTCAAAATTTTGGTGGTTTTAATAATATTAATTTAGAGTTGGAATGTAATTCTAAAACAAAAAATTTTGCTTGATAAAAAAGAGTAACCGAAAGCCTAACACTCAGGGCTTAAAACATTCAAAATCGTCACAATTGGCTCAAAATGTCAAAGTTTTCTGTTTCAAGTAGGCTACTTTGAGAGCTTGGTTCTTTTAAGAAACAACACAATTTGGCTTGGAAAACATACTAATGGAAAGATCGCATTTCATACAATACAAATCCTCTCACTTTCAATTAGAATGAGAAAAAATAAAAGGTTTCTGAAAGCCTTTAATTTAGTTACCCAAATCTAATGAAAGCCTTAAATTTGGGATTTCGACATAGGTTTCAATTTAGGTTTTTGGTTTGGGTTTTAGATTTGGCTTCAATTTGGGGATTCAAGTTCAATTTTGGTTTGTGGTTGCAATTCGAAGCCCTTTTGGTTATTCGGTAACCTCCGGAGTAGCTAAACAAGTGTGGCAATTCTATAAGTTTGTAATATATATAAATATATATATATTCAACAAAAAAATTTTAAAAATTAGTTTAATATGATGTTTATCTTAATAAAACATAATTTGACCAACAATAATATTAAAATCAAATCAAATCAAATTTTTTTTTGATTATATATTTCAGAATCTCCATAACTTTTTGACTCATTTTAAGCTATCAAAACTCTATACTCTTTCAAAAATTTGGTTGTTTTAATAATATTAATTTAGAGTTCAAATGTAATTCTAAAACAATATTTTTTTATCAAACAAAGTAACCAAAAGCCTAAGGTTCAAGGCTTAAAACTTTGAAAATCGTCACAACTTGCCCAGAATTTTAAAGTTTCTTGTTTCAAGTAGACTACTTTGGGAGCTTGGTTATTTTAACATAGAACACATTTTGGCATGGAAAATAGACAAATGAAAAGATGACATTTTCTACAATAGAAATAACCTCACGTTCGACTAGAATGAGCAACAATAGAAGGATTTAGAAAGCTTTAAATTTGAGATTTTGACTTAAGTTTTAATTTAGGGTTTTGGTTTGGGTTTTAGATTCAATTTCGATATGGGGAGTAGATTTATGTTTTGGTCTTGCCTTTTGATTCGAAGGTCTTTTAGTTGTTCGGTAACCTCACAACTAAACAATTGTTGTAATTCTATAAGTTTGTAATATATTTTAATATATAAATTCAACAAAAAATTTTAAAAATTAATTTAATATTATATTTACATGAATAAAACATAATTTGGCCAACAATAATATTAAAATGAAATAAAATAAAAGAAATTTATATTCTATATTTCAGAATCTCATTGACTTTTTAGCTCATTTTAAGTTACCAAAACTCTACTCTTTCAAAAATTTGGTGGTTTTAATAATAATAATAATTTATAGTTGAAATGTAATTTTAAAATAATAAAATTTTTGTTTAATCAAAAAGAGTAATCAAATGCCAAAAATTTGGGGGTAAAAAAATTTAAAATCGTCACAACTTGCCTAGAATTTCAAAGTTTTCTGTTTCAAGTACGCTAATTTCGGTGCTAGGTTCTTTTAACACAGAACTTATTTTGGCTTGCAAAACATACCAATGGAAAGATCGCATTTCATACAACAGATATCATCTCATGTTCGACTAGAATGACCAACAATAAAAGGTTTTAAAAAGCCTTAAATTTAGTTACCCAAACCTGTTGAAAGCCTTCAATTTGAGATTTCAACTTATATTTCAAATTAGGGTTTGGTTTGGGGTTTTATATTCGATTTCAATTTGGGGATTCAATTTCAAGTTTGGTATGTGGTTTCGATTCAAAGTCTTTTTGGTTGTTCGGTAACCTCCGGAGTAACTAAACAAGTGTTGAAATTCTATAAGTTTGTAACATATATATAAATATATAAATATATAAATTTAACAAAAAAATTTAAAAATTAATTTAGTATGATGTTTATATTAATAAAACATAATTTGGAAAACAATAATATTAAAATGAAATAATATAAAAAAAATTGTATTCTATAGTTCAGAATCTCATAGACTTTTTGGTTCATTTTAAGTTATCAAAACTTTATGCTCTTTCAAAAATTTGATTGTTTTAATAGTATTAATTTAGAGTTGAAATGTAATTCTAAAAAAAATAATTTTTTTTATCAAATAGAGTAACCAAAAGCCTAATATTCGGTGCTTAAAACTTTAAAAATCATCACAACTTGCCTAGAATTTGAAAGTTTTCTATTTCAAGTAGACTACTTTCGGAGCATGGTTCTTTTAACACACAGTTCATTTTGACTTGGAAAACATGCCAATGAAAAGATCGCATTTTGTACAATAGAAATAATCTCATGTTCGACTAGAATGAGCAACAATAGAAGGTTTTAGAAAGTTTTAAATTTATTTACCCAAATCTATTGAAAGCCTTAAATTTGATATTTTGACTTAGGTTTCAATTTAGGGTTTTTGTTTGGGGTTTTAGATTCAATTTTTATCAGGTGATTCAATTTTAGTTTTGATTTATGGTTTCGATTTGAAGGCATTTGGTTTTTCGATAACCTCTTGAGTAACTAAACAAGGGTTGTAATTCTATAAGTTTGTAATATATATAAATATATAAATTCAGCAAAATATTTAAAATTTATTTAATATGATGTTTACATTAATAAAATTGTTGGTTTTTGCAGAGAACTAACAGAAGTATAGAAAAAAATAAGAATGAAATGGATGATTAAATTCATTAACCAAGAAGTCGATATATACATGTATCAAGTAACAACCTCAACCAAAATTTAAATTCCTACTCCTACTAACAAGCTAACAAAAAAGACTTAGTCAAATCTCCCTAGGACTTAGTCTTATTCTTAAAAAACATTTGCAGCCCTTGAGACATTAACATTCTCCTCCTGACTTAAGTGCTGTAGACACCAAGTTTATTCCTAAGAAACTCAAACCAACTAACATGAAAAATTTTAATAAAAATATTTGTTATTCGTTTTCTATGAGTTCCTTCTAGACTAGTGCAACATCAAGAGTTGCTTCCAATTACTTCCTGACCTGCTGTTTCATATTTAGATCATCTAAATCAAAATTCTACAATTTAAAATCATCACCAACTACTCCACAAAAATTAGAGAGTGACCAGAGTGTCACCCTTTCCTCGAAGGTCTTGTATTTTCACTATACTTGTGATTAACATTATTTATAATTTGATTAACAGATCTTCTTACAACCAATAATTCATTCTTCAATTTTTCATTTTTCACCGAAAGCCTGATCGCCTCACCAACTAAATTCTTAAACTCAACAGGAGCTAAATATGCTAATTCTTTTGCATATGAGGCTTCTTCAGTCTGTTTTTTATTTTGGAAACATATCTCACTCTTCTCTTTTGAAAGTTGCATAAGTTCCAATTTTATTTTTTCACACTCGATCTCCTGAGATTGAATCATTTTTTGTAGCTCATCAGCATGTTCTTCAGATATTTCATGTGCAAAAGATGATGGTTTATCATCAGAGAGAGATGCCAACTGCTGTTTCAAGAGAGTTACCTTTGCATGCAATTCCTTATTCTTGGAACACTTGTTTTGCAATTTTTCTTGTAGGATACGGTTATCTATCTATTTTATCTCAAACTCAAAACTCTTTTCATTACATTGTCTCATCAATTTCATGATTTTTTGTTGCATTGATGTCATTCCTTCCTGACACTTGGATGCCACTTGCTCCTCTTCGAGTGGATTCAATGAGAAAATCTTCTTCTGCGTCTTAATACTAAACAATTCATTACCACTAGAGTAAAGGATCAAATACCTTCCATCTTCAAAAATCTCCTTGAATCCCTTCTCTACCAATTGCCCTATGCTCAAAAGTTTTGATCAATCTTAAGTACAAATAGAACATCTGAAATGAACTTAGTTCTAGGACAGCTCTCTATTGCTACTGTGTCTTTTCCCTTCACTTCCAGGTACTATCCATTTCCTATCCTTACTTTCGGCTTCAATGTCTTGTCAATATCTTTAAATAACTTCTCATCACAAGTCATGCGATTGGTGCAACCATTAGCAACTAACTAGCTGTCACATGGAGTGCTTGATGAAAAGCAAGGGGCAACAAATAGTTGGTCCTCTTCTTCTTTAACTGCGGCATGTGCTCCACTTTGTTGCTGATTTCTTAGTTCCTTGCAGAACCTCTCAATGTGCCACATCAAGTTGAACCTTCTACATTTCACATTTGGCCTTCTTCAACACATGAAATGGGGATGATTCTATTTTCCACAATACTTACATGAAGAATACTTGTTAGAATTTCTAGTACCATTACCTTTTGTAACAATTTCTAAACCACTATTGCCATCACTCTTCGTCTCATTACACATCTGGTCCACTCCTCCTTCACTCTATTACACCTTAAGTTTTAATACTCCTTCTATGCTTCCTTCCTATCTTTTTAGCCTCCTTCGCTCTTGTGCTTGTAAAGCACTGATCAACTCCACTACTCTAACCTGAGTGAAGTCCTTGGTGTTCTCCAAAGAGGCTATTATTGCTTCATACTTCTTAGGCACCAGTCTAGAATCAGAGAGATCAATCCCAAGAACTCTTACCTTGTTGGCAATATCTACCAGCTTGTCTGAGTATTTTTTTGATTGACTCAAACTCCTTCTGTAACAGCCCGTTTTTAGTGAAATTAGAATAGTGGTTTCAAGACCAAAAATTTGACGTAAAAATATTTGTTTTATTATTATTTTACTACCTAAAACATGCTAGCATTACTGTATAAAAATTTTATTAAGAAAGTTTATCGTTTGCATGTTTAATTTGATGAAAATGATTAAATCGCATAAAGTGCAAAAGTGGATTTCTAGTAGCTAAAGTATTAAATGGCTATAGAACTTTAAAGTATGAGTCCTTATGTTGCAATTAGACCATATAAATTGTTAGTGGACTTTTATGGTCATTAAAAATGATATTATAAAGATTAATTAATAAGGCTAATGTTGTAATTTGATAATTAAAAGATATTAAAATATAGAAAACGAAAGACAAAGCATGAATGTTCATCTTTTCAGCCGAATATTGAAGGAGGAGAAGCCATGGAAGCTTGAAACTTTCGACCATCACTCTTTTGCTTGCATGTGAGTAGATTTTGTCCTGTTTTTAATGATTTTTCTATTTTCAGGATCATTGTAGCTTAATCTAGCTAGCCCGAGGACTAATTTGTGAAACTGTCAAAGTATTAGGGTTTTACCATTAATGAATGTGTAATATTTTTTATGTAGCTAACAACTCCTAGCCTCCTACCCCTACGAACAAGCTAACAAAAATGACTTAGTCAAATCTCCGTAGGACTTAATTTTGCCAAAAATAATATTCAAATGAAATAAAATAAAAAAATTGTATTATATATGTAACAATCCGTTTTCAATGATGTCAGAAATAATGGTTTTGAGACCATAATTCTGACGAGTGAGTTATTATTTTATTATTATTTTAATGTTTACGGGAATATATTACGAGAATATTACATACTGAGTTTACGTAAACTCACCCTTTTTATTTAATGTGCATAGGTAATCCCCAGACTTAGACGGATCAGTGCGACGGAGGACTCAATGTTGACCACAGTAATTTTTGGACTTCATGGTTTTCAATTTACGATTTATGATTTGATTATTATTGATTATTTGTGTTGTAATTTAAGGACCCTCTGGGACTTTGGTTTTAAATTTGGGTATTTATTTATTTATTTTACTTTATGGATTTATACCTGCTGGTCGTAGGAAATTCGGTTTTCAAAAAGTTAAAGTATTTTCTAAACTCATGATCACTTAAACTGTTTTATTAAAGCTTCCGCAACGAGGGATGTCTCAAAAAAATGTTTTAAATGAATAAAGATGACTTCCTAAGTTCTAAAAAAGGTTTACCAAAGATAATAACATGGAATGTTTTCATCGTAACAACGAGGTTTCAAAAACACTATTGTGTGACATTATCAGATACGACCATAACGTCTAGGTTGGGTTTGGGGTGTTACACCTTTATAGTATGTTTTGAATGGTTAGAAAATGGTTGAATGTGGTATGTTTTAGTACCTAAATGGTCTAGGTTTATATGCATGAAATGTGGCATTATTGACATGTTTATGTAACGACCCGATAGTCAGGAATGTCAAAAAGTGTATTTTTAGGGCTCTATTTTCATAAATCGGACTCATAAATATTTAATTAAATATTTATAAATTTAGTTGTGTAGCTAATTAAACTTTTGAATTAGTAAATTTTGTGAAATTAGGAGTTATTAAGGCATAGGGACTAAATCGCGTAAAGGTTAAAAGTTGAATTATAGATTGAAATAAACTAAAGGGGATAAAGTAGCAATTATGCCACTTAATTAATGTTGGTAAATAGGTGGTCGGACATGGACTTAGCAAAATGCATGAATATATATTTAATATATGTTAACTTTAATGTATATATATTATAATAATTAAAATGAAAGATATAATAAAAGAAAGAAAAAAAGATGAAAGTGGATGCATGCAAATTTGAAAAGAAATGAGAAGAAAAGAAAGAAAGAAAGGGAGAAGAAGCTCACGAAACTTGGGGGTTTGAAGTTCAAATCCAATTTGGTTAAAGAAATTTAGTCCTTACACTTATAATTTTTATATTTTTGGAACCCCTGTACTTAGGGTCACCCGACCCATATTGTAATTTTTAGTATTTTTTCAAGATTTTAGATGTTGATATTGTTGAATAGTTTATGTATTAGGGATTAAATAGATAGATTTTTAAGTTAGAAATTTGAAAAGGACTAAATTGTGGAATTAATTTTTTTTTCAGAAATAGGGACTAAATTATGAAAAATTAAAAATTAAGGGGTCGAATTGGAGAAGAGAAAGCTAAATCTGGTCTAGATTTAAATTATTATTAAAATATGAAGTTTAATGTGATGATTAAAATTAATCTCAGTTTAGGGACTAAATTGAAGAATAAGCAAAATATAGTGCAAAAATTGAAATTTAATGTAAAATTGAAATGTGCAAAATATAGCTTAGAATTCACGGTTTGTGTTTCTCTAATACGAATTAAATAGTAGATTATTGCATATATAATTGTTTGCATATGGTAAGCATTTGAGGTGAGTACTTTGGTCCTTTGGGATTGAATTAAATTCATAACTGAAATGAAATGAATTGATCTTGTATATTATGAAATATATTGATTATGAAAATATGTGTATTGAGAAAAATGTGATTATTATAAAATTGAATATATGCTTATATGTGATGATATACATTCATGAAATTGAGACATTGGTTGTATTGAAAAGTGAAATGAATCCCTATTAACTGTATCGAGCTGAGTTGGATATAGATGACATGCCATAGGATAGGAAGAGTTCAAGGATTATTTCAACCCCAAGTCGATGAGGCACTAGGTGCCAATTTATTTCGGTTTAACCGATGAAACACTAGGTGTCAATTTATATAGCGCTAGGTGCAGTTATTACTTTGCATTTATCAGATGAGACACTGGGTGTCAAACTGGTGTGTTGGTTGGATCTGTGTATCCATCCGAGTTCGTGTCGTGTTAATATGAAAAAGTAAAATAATAATTTATGTCATTGACATTGAAATGGCAAAGATGAGAAAATATTGAAATGACAAATATGAGAAATGAAATATGAAATGATGAATTGAGATGTGAAACTTAAATGAATTCAAGTATTGATCAAAGATATGATTCATGCCATTGCATGAGATGATGGATTCAAATGTTAAATGAAGTGTCATTGATATATACTTATATATTTGAACATATGGAAATCTTAATAGATGTGAATAAGGAATGACCAAAAATTATACTATTGAATTGAAACACATGAACATAGCTTACTTGTTGCATTTTGCATTTTAAATACTTATATCAAGTTTATGTTATTTATATTATAGAAATACCACTAAATTTTACTC
This sequence comes from Gossypium hirsutum, assembly GCF_007990345.1. Taxonomy (NCBI): domain Eukaryota; kingdom Viridiplantae; phylum Streptophyta; class Magnoliopsida; order Malvales; family Malvaceae; genus Gossypium; species Gossypium hirsutum. Next base: position 34,140,921 of record NC_053440.1, read on the forward strand.
AGCGTGTGGGTTTGTTTTTCGTGCGCAGGCTAGGTACTGTTCGATTTATTACCTACTCAGCATCAAATCACAAATCCCGAGCTCAAATGTGGTGATATTTCATTTTGTAATGGCACGTACCTAGGGAGTCTTTTGTTGATATTGTCTATAAGATGTGGTTATCTTAGTTACTAGTGAAATGATGCTTAAATTTGTATTTGGTTGTGGTTGAGGCTATGTTACTATGTTAGCCTAGTTTATATCTAGTATGTGTTAGATTAAATTTTAGTAGTGTAAATAGCTAAGTGATAGTCTAATTATGGTAAATTTGATATGAATGAAAGTCTTGAATGTTTGATGTGTTGTTGATATATTTGAACAGATAAAATGTGGTACCAATGATGGTACATTGGCTAGGCATAGGTGATGAATTTGGTGCATTTTGGGCATGTTTAACCGTGTTTTAAATAGGTTAAATGATTGGTAATTTAGTTGCTTAGTGCCCAAGTAAGTAGGAAATAAAAAACTTGAGTTTTAAGGTACATTTAGGTGCACACGGCTTGGCAACGCGGGCGTTTGTCACACACGGCAACACACATGGGCATGTAACCCAAGTCAAAGAGTTATACAGCCTGGCCACATGGGTGTGTGACCCCTGAAGTCAAAATTTTCATAAATATTTTCTAAACTTCCAGAATTGTTTCAAATTAGTCCCTGCCTATTTTTAAACTACTTTTAGTGTCTCGTAGACTTGTAATAGGGGCTGTAAGAGTAACTTTTACTCTGAATGGGTGTGGATTAGCAAACCTAAATTAAGTACATTCCACTAACATCATCGAAGATAAATTAAAAAGATAATTGTAAACGCAGTATGGACCAATACTCCGATACTAATAATTGGAATAGTCTTGTATGTATCCGAATCCTGATAATCAAGAAGGGATAAATAGTGATAAGAGTGTGGATAATGGAAGACTAAATTTAGCAATGTATAAATAGTGATAAAAGTGTAGATAGTGGAAGACCAATTTTAGCATTGCATAGCATGAATCATTATTTGATTGTATAATATTCTAATATGATATGATTTGATTGTTTGTGACCTGACTAGTATATTATATTGTTAATGGCTAGTATATGTATGTGTAATTATGGTTGATTAATTGTATGAAGTGTTTGTAATGCCCGTGACCCTAATTCGATGACGGAGAGGGGTTAAGGGTGTTACATTTAGTGGTATTAGAGCTAGAGGTTTAGTCAATGCTCAGGCTAAATCGAGCTCAAAATTGAGTTTAGAGGTACATGCCATAGTTGAGTCAAGTTGAGTCGGGATATGGATACTGGTTATAATTATTTGTGTTTTATAGTTAAAAGATGACAAATGAATGAAATAATGAAGTTGAACAAGAGTTCTACTTTAGTGATGAGCGTAGTGATGATTGTGAGGCAACGGAGTCGGTAACTCCAAATGTTAACCCAACCGGTTCTCAATGACCTAATGTTGAGCGAGATGATAATGATGGAGCAAGTGATTCACATTTACTTAGAGCTATCGTTGACGCACTTCAGCGTGTTACAGGAACTACGTCTGCTACAGCGCCTGTACCTACCATTCGACGGGCTCTGATGAATGAACTGTGGAGATATGGTGCGACTAAGTTTTTGGGGTTGAAAGGGATTGATCCCTCAACAGCGAAAGTTTGGATTGAATCCACTAAACCTGTTTTGCAACAACTTGAATGCAACTCACGTGAAAGCATGATTTGTGTTGTTTCTCTACTGGAATGAGAAGCGTACACCTGGTGGCAGTCAGTGACACGCCACATACCTATTGAATAGGCCAATTGGGAATTCTTTCGAAAGGAATTTAAAAAGAAATATGTCAGAGAATTATACATTGAAGATAGAAGGCAAGAGTTTTTACTGTTAAAGCAGAGTGGGATGTTAGTGGCTGATTATGAATGGGAATTCGAACGACTTAGTAAGTACGCTACTAAATTTGTACCATATAAAATTCAAAGTTGTAAGCGATTTCTACGTGGGTTACGTGATGAATTGCGGGTACAACCGGTATCGCATCAAATTACAGAAATTACTGATCTAGTCGAACGAGCAAAGATGGTAGAACAAGCCTTGGGACTGCATAAAAAGGCTGAGGTTGCTTGCGCTACTAGGAAGCAGTTTGGAGCTGTTAGCTTGCATCCACAACCGAAACGAGCTAAGGAATTTCGCAGTGGATGAAAATTGACTTTTAAGTCTGAAAGATCTGATAGAAACCGTGATCAACAACCGACTATGTCCACGGGTAGTGTGCGAGGTTCGACTAAGGATACCGATATTCTGAATTGTGTACATTGTGGGAAAAAGCACCATGGTGAATTTTGGAAGCTAACTTGGGCTTGTTTTCACCGTGGACTTATGGAGCATTTTGCTCACATTTTGCTCGAGAGTCTCCAAAGAATGAGAATGCTACTCATGTTTCTTCTCAGAGGTCTGTGCCTGTATCTAGGGACTGCGGAACAAGTCGTGGCGGTTCTTTTGCTAGAGGTGGTGCTAGAATGGGAAGTGATACTGTTACTTATTAGGCAGAAGCTAGAGCGCCAACACGAGCTTATGTTGTACGGACAAGTGAATATGGTGATGCTACCGACGTTGTGGCAAGTATCTTTTTATTGCATTTTGAAACTGTTTGTGCTTTGATAGACCCAGGATCTTTACACATATGTTAATACTAAATTAGTTAAATCAAGAAGTTTAAAAGCTGAGATGTCTAGAGTATCGATAGCCGTGTCAAATCCTTTGAGACAGTCCATAATAGTAGATCAGGTGTGTAGGTGATGTTCTTTAGAAATACAAAATGTAAACTTCCCTACTAATTTATTGATAATGCCATTTGGCGACTTTAATTTAATTTTGGGGATGGATTGGCTTCTTAGCATGGAGTGATTCTTGACTATCGTAAAAAGAAATTTGTGGTTCAGAGTGAATACGGTAACATAATTGAAGTGAATGTTGTCCGAACGAGTGGGTCAACTCGTATCATTTTGACAATTCAAGCTAATAAACTTCTCAATCAAGGTTGTGAGGCTTTTCTCGCATATGTTATCAACTCAAATTATGGTGATAATCAGAGCAGTAAGATTCGTACCGTTTGTGAATTCTGATGTGTTTCCCGAAGAATTACTAGGATTACCACCAAATCGAGAGGTTGAATTTGCAATTGAAGTGTTTCCTGGTATAGCTCTAGTTTAATGTCCCCTTATCATATGACACCCACAGAGCTGAAAGAGTTGAAGGTGCAATTCCAAGATTTTCTGGATCATGGCTTTATACGCCCTAGTATATCGCCTTGGGGAGCTCCAGTCTTATTTGTTAAAAAGAATGATGGCTCGATGCGGCTTTGTATAGAATATCGACAATAGAATAAGTTGATGATTAAGAATCGATACCCCCTACCTCGTATCGATGACTTGTTTAATCAACTAAAGGGAGCTTTTATCTTTTCTAAGATTGATTTGAGATCTGGTTACTATCAGTTGAAAGTGAAAGATAGCGACGTACCGAATATGGCATCTTGTACGCGCTATGGCCACTATTCATTTTTGGTGATGCCTTTTGGGCTGACTAATGCTCCAGCAGTATTCATGGATCTTATGAACCATATTTTCCAATCATTTTTGGATCAATTTTTGGCAGTTTTCATTGACGACATCTTGATCTATTCAAAATCCAAATCTGAGCATGAGTAACACCTCAGAATTGTTTTGCTTGTGTTGCGAGAGAAATAGTTATATGGAAAGCTTAGCAAGTGTGAATTTTGGTTATCAGAATTCGTATTTTTAGGACATGTAATCTCGGTAGATGGAGTTAGAGTTGACTCAAAATATATTGAAGCCATTGTTCAGTGGAAAGCACTGAGAAATGTGTCAGAGGTTCGCAGTTTTCTTGGTTTAGTCGGTTATTATAGAATATTCGTAAATGGATTTTCCACGATAGCTTTGTCGATGACAAATTTGTTGCACAAAAATGTTCAGTTTGTTTGGAGCAAGGAATGTCAATAGGGTTTCGAGAAATTAAAATAGATGTTGACGAAGACACCGATTTTAACTCTACCTGAATCGGGAAAAGATTTTGTGATCTACAATGATACCTTATTGAGTGGCCTCGGTTGTATCTTGATGTAAGATGGAAAAGTGATCGCGTAGGTGTCTCGTAAACTAAAAATTATGAACGTAACTATCCGACGCACAACTTAGAGTTAGTTGATGTGGTCTTTGCTTTAAAGATCTAGAGACACTATCTGTATGGTAAAAAGTGTCACTTCTATACTGATCACAACGACGTTGGGTCGAGCTTCTAAAAGATTATGATTGTGTTATTGATTCTCATCCTGGTAAAGTTAACTTCGTAGCTGATGCGTTGAGCAAGAAAACAACCATTGAGTTGCAAGCGATGTTTGCCCAACTTAGCATCAATGATGATAGAAGCTTGTTGGCTAAGTTCAATGTCAAGCCGATGTTGTTTTATTAGATTAAAGTAGTACAGTTAGATGATGTCAAGTTAGGAAAGAAAAGAGAAATGATTCAAAATGGTGTAATAGTAAGTTTCAGTATTGACGATTGTGATTGTTTAAGATTTCAAATCAAATCTATATTCTAGATGTTGCAGAATTAAAAGAGCTGATACTTTGCGAAGCTCATGATAGTCTTTTCTCTTTGCATCCTGGAGGAATGAAAATGTATTGTGACCTACAAGAATTGTATTGGTGGCTAGGAATGAAAAAATATGTAGTTGAGTTCGTAGCTAATTGCTTAACTTGTTAATGAGTTAAGGCAGAACATCAGGTTCCACAAGATTACTTCAGCCCATTTCTATTTCTGAGTGAAAATGGGAACACAGTACGATGGATTTTGTAAGGGGGTTACCATTATCTCTGAGCAAGAAAAATGTTGTGTGGGTGATGTTGATCGACTTATGAAATCGGCTTATTTTATTGCAGTCAGGACTGACTGGTCACTTCAAAAACTTGCTGAACTATATATTCAAGAAATTGTGAGATTACATGATGTCCCTATGCCGATTATCTCTGATTGAGATCCGCATTTCACTTCTAGATTTTGGAAGCATTTGCATGAATCTCTTAGTATGAGACTCAATTTCAGCACAACCTTTGACCCACAGACAGACAAACAATCTGAACATGTTACTCAGATTTTGGTAGATATGCTTCGCACTTGTGTAATCGATTTTGAATCAGGTTGGGAACGTTATTTACCTTTGGCCAAATTCGTATACAACAATAGTTTCAAATCGAGTATTCAAATGGCTCTGTACGAAGTGTCGAACACTTGTTTATTGGATGGGATTGTGTTAAAGAAAAGTTGTTGGGCCGAAATTGATTCAAAAAATTGAAGACATTGTTAAGATGATTCGAGATAGATTGAAAAAAAATTTTGATTGACAGAAATCATATGCAGACTTGAAACGTAGAGATATTGAGTTTGCTGTTGGTGACAAGGTGTTTCTAAAAGTGTCACCTTGGAAGAAAATTCTGCGGTTTGGTCAGAAAGGGAAGCTGAGTCCTCGTTTTATTAGACCGCATGAGGTGATTGAAAGAGTGGGATCAGTTGCATATCGGTTAGCTTTGCCTGCGGAATTACAAAAAATGCATGACGTTTTCCACGTTTCAATGCTTAGAAGATATCGATCGAATCCGTGTCACGTTATTTCAACAGAAGAAATTGAGATTCAACCTAACTTGTCTTATGAAGAAGAACCATTCGAAATTTTAGCTCGCAAGCTGAAAGAATTGCTTAATAAAAATATTTCGTTACTAAAAGTTCTATGGCGTAGTCACAGGGTCAAGGAAGTGACTTGGGAGCCATAAGAGACGATGAGATCTCAATATCCCCACCTCTTTTCAGGTAAATTTCGAGGACAAAATTTATTTAGTGGGGGAGAATCGTAATGAACCGATAGTCAGGGGTGTCAAAAAGTGTATTTCTAGGACTCCATTTTCGTAAACCAGACTCGTAAATATTGAATTAAATATTTACGAAGTTAGCTGTGTAGCTAATTAAATTTTTGAATTAGTAAATTTTGTGAAATTAGGAGTTATAAAGGTATAGCGACTAAATCGCGTAAGGGTTAAAAGTTGAATTATAGATTGAAATAAACTAAAGGGGCTAAAGTAGTAATTATGCCACTTAATTAATGTTGGTAAATAGGTGGTCGGCCATGGGCTTAGCCAAATGCATGAATATATATATTTAATAAATGTTAACTTTAATGTATATATATTATAATAATTAAAATGAAAGATATAATAAAAGAAAGAAAAAGAGATGAAAATGGAAGCATGCAAATTAGAAAAGAAAAAAAGAAAAGAAAGAAAGAAATGGAGAAGAAGGTCACGACACTTGGAGGTTTGAAGATCAAATCCAATTTGGTTAGTGCAATTTAGTCCCTACTCTTGTAATTTTTCTATTTTTGGAATCCCGGTACTTAGGGCTACCCGACTCATATTGTAATTTTTAGCATTCTTCAAGATTTTAGATGTTGATATTGTTGAATAGTTTACGTATTAGAGACTAAATAGATAGATTTTTAAGTTAGAAATGAAAGAAGGACTAAATTGGGAAATTAATTGTTGATTTTGAGCAATAGGAGCTAAATTGTGAAAATTTTGAAATTAAGGTGTCAAATTGTAGAAGAAGACGCTAAATCTGGTCTAGAGTTAAATTAGTATTAAAATATGAATTTAAATGTGATGATTAAAATTAGTCTCGGTTTAGGGACTAAATTAAAGAATAAGCAAAATACAATGCGAAAATTGAAATTTAATGTGAAATTGAAATGTGTAATATTAATGTGATTTAATTTTTTTTATTCCATAGCTAACGTCGTATCGAAATCCTCGAGTAAAAAGTGGAAGGATAAAATCGACGTCGAATAACTCAGAATTCACAGTTTGTGTTTCTATAATCCGAATTAAATAGTAGATTATTACATATATAATTGTTTGCATATGGTAAGCATTTGAGGTGAGTATTTTAGTACTTTGGGATTGAATTAAATTCATAATTGAAATGAAATGGATTGATTTTGTATATTATGAAATATATTGATTATGAATATAGGTGTGTTGAGAAAAAGGTGATGATTATCAAATTGAATATATGCTTATATGTGATGATATACATTCATGAAATTAAAACCTTGATTGTATTAAAAAGTGAAATGAATCCCTATTAACTGTATTGGGCTAAGTCGGTTATAGATGGCATGCCCTAAGATAGGAAGAGTTCAGAGATTACTTCGACCTTGAGTCGATGAGGCACTGAGTGTCAATTTATATAGCGCTGGGCATAGTTATTACATGGATTTATCCGATGAGGCACTGGGTGCTAAACTGGTGTGTTGGTTGGATCTATGTATCCGTCCGAGTCCGTGCCGTGTTAATAGTGGAAAGTAAAATAATAATTTATATGATTGATATTGGAATGGAAAAGATGATAAATGAAAACGAGATGAGAAAATATTGAAATGAAAATTATGAAAAATGATTATGAGATGAGAAATGAAATATGAATTGATGAATTGAGATGTGAAACTTAAATGAATTCAAGTATTGATCAAATATATAAATCATGCCATTGCATGAGATGTTGTATTCAAATGTTAAATGAAATGCCATTGATATATACTTATATATTTGAACATGTTAAAATCTTAGTAGATGTGAATATAGAATGAGCAAAAATTATACTCTTGAATGGAAACACATGAACATAGCTTAGTTTTTGCATTTTTCATTTTAAAACTTATATCAAGTTTATTTTATTTGGATTATAGAAATATCACTGAGTTTTACTTAGCGTGCGGGTTTGTTTTCTGTACGTAGGCTAGGTACTATTTGATTTATCGCCTACTCAGCATCAAATCAAAAATTCTAAGCTCAAGTGTGGTGATATTTCATTTTGTAATGACATGTACCCAGGGAGTCTTTTTTTGATATCTTCTATAAGGTGTGGTTATTTTAGTTACTAGTGAAATGATGCTTAAATATGTATATGGTTGTGGTTGAGGGTATGTTAGTATGTTTCCCTAGTGTATATTTGGTATGTGTTAGATTAAAGTTTACTAGCTTAAATAGCTAAGTGATAGTCTAAATATGGTAAATGTGATATGAATGAAAGTCTTGAATGTTTGATGTGTTGTTGATATATTTGAACATATAAAATGCGGTACCAATGAGGGTACATTGGTTAGGCATATTAGGTGATGAACTTGGTGCATTTTGGGCATGTTTAATCATGTTTTGAATAGGTTAAACGATTGGTAATTGAGTTGCTTAGTGCTCAGCCAAGTAAGAAATGGTAAACTTGAGTTTTAAGGTACTTTTAGGTGCACACGGGCGTGTGTCACACATGGGCAACACACATGGGCGTGTAACCAAAGTTAGAGAGCTATACGGCCTGGCCATACAGGTGTGCGACCCCTGAAATCAAAATTTTCATAATTGTTTCCTAAACTTCAAGAATTGTTTCAAATTAGTCCCTACCTATTTTTAAACTACTTTTAGGGTTTTGTAGACTCGTAATAGGGGTTCTAAGAATAACTTTTACTCTAAATTGGGGTGGATTAGCAAACCTAAATTAAGTGCATTCCACTAACATTATTGAAGATAAATAAAAAAGATAATCGTAAACAGAGTATGGACCAATACTCTGATGCTAATAATTGGAATAGTCTTGTATGTATCTGAATTCTGACATTCAAGAAGGAATAAATGGTGATAAGAGTGTAGACAGTGGAAGACTAAGTTTAGCAAAGTATAAATAGTGATAAGAGTGTAGACAGTGGAAGACCAAGTTTAGCGTTGCATAGCATGAATCATTATTCGAATGTATTATATTCTAGCATGATATGATTTGATTGTTTGTTACCTGACCCAGTATATTATTTTGTTAATGGCTATTATATATATGTGTAATTATGATTGATTAATTGTATGAAATGTTAGTAATGCTTGTGACCCTAATCTGACGACAGAGAGGGGTTAGGGGTGTTATAGTGTAGGTAAGTGTTGTTTGGATATACTTGTGGTGCTTTTGAATGGCATATTGGTTAGTTGAATTAAGGCCTTTGAAATGGTAAATTTATGTGTGTTTGAATTGTGTTTTTTTTTTCGCTTGGAAGTGCGCACAAGTGGATAGAATGTTCATGCATGGTTAATGTATGAAATGGCTTGATTTCAAGTTAATTTTGGGTTCACACGACTTGGCACACGGGTGTGTGACACAATTGTGTGAGGCACACGGCCTAGTGACACGGTCGTGTGTCATCTAAGAGTTCCTTAGTATTCAAGTTAGTGAGTTACACGGCCTAACGCACGGCCTAGCACATGGGAGAGTGGGGCAATTTAGAGAGTTACATCGTCTGACCCTACTCATTGAGTTACACGGGTGAGGAAACAGGCTAGGACATGGTATTGTGTCCCTTGTTCGAATGTTACACAGCCTGGGGTAATCCCACATGGCCGTGTGAACCCTATTTTCAAATTTTGCTACTTTTACCTAAAACTTTCTAAATTGTTTCCAATTAGTCTTAAATTGCTCCTAAGCTATTTCTAGGGCCTCGAAGGCTCGATTTAGGGTTGAAATGTATGTTATTGAATGATTTATTTATTTAAAATATTGAATGTTTAAATGTTTAAATGTTTCCGATTGTATGGTAATGCTCCATAACCCTAATCTAGCGACGGAGACGGGTTAGGGGTGTTACATTTAGAAATTCTTCAATGTTAAAATGTTTAAATGTTTTCGATTGTACGGTAATGCATCGTAACCCTAATCCAGTGATGAAGACAGGTTAGGGATGTTACTTTATATGTAGGTAAACTACAACTGAAAGTATTAAGGAACTTTTTAAAATCGTTTTACATTGTTGAATTGTCAAGCTATTTATTTATACAACAATTTCATGAATTTAAAATGCAGAAAAATCTACTAGTAAATCATAATCTAACCTATTTTTGATGATTCTATTTGACTACAAATAAGGGATGATATTTTCCTAAATACTAGGTCAAATTGCAGCTTCAAAATCATAATAGTTAACACTCATTGATGTTGGAACTGCAAACTCCAAGCTTTTGTCTTAAGAACTCGAATTTGGCTTTAGGTAGTGCTTTTGTGCAAATGTCAGCATATTGATTTTCTGTATTGCAATAAACCAATAGCACTTCTCCTTCCTTTTGAACATCACAAAAAAATTAGAATTTTATTTTGAAGTGTTTAGTTTTTCCATGGAACACCAGGTTATTAGCTATTAATATTGCAATTTGGTTGTCCACAAATATCTGTGTGCTTTCCTCTTGCTCCATATGCAAATCTATCAAAAAGTTTTCTAATCCAGAGTGCTTGATTTTCAGTAGTAGTAGCTACCACATATTCTGCTTCTGCTGTGGATTGTGCAACAATTTGTTGTTTCTTCGAACACCAAGAAAAAATTCCAAAAACAAGACTAAAACTATAACCTGAGGTGTTATGCATATCATCAGCACATCTAGCCCAATCGCTATCAAAATAACCATGGAGATTGAAATTTTCAACGTGACTAAACTTTATGCCATAATCCACCGTGCGTTTTACATATCTCAGAATTCTTTTTGCTGCTTGAAAATGAATTTCACTAGCACAGTTCATGTACCTTGATAACAAACTCACAGCATGCATGATGTCTAGCCTGATTGCTGTCAAATACATCAAACAACCAATTAAACTTCAATATAGTTTGTCATCAATTTTTCATCTCCATCTTCTTTCAAAAACTTCTCCTTTCAATTTATTGGAGTTGTAGTCGGCTTGTAAGCTTCCATATTAAATTTGTTGAGGACTTTTTTTTGCATATTTTTGCTGGCACAAAAAATTTTCATTTTGCTTTTGCCCTAAATGCATACTAAGAAAAAATGTTATTCTACAAGATCTGTCATTTCAAAGACCTCTTTCATCTCCTCTTTGAACTTGTCTATCATTTCCTTTTTCATCTCCAACCTTCATCACTATTAAGTGTTCGAGATGTACCACACCTAGTTAAAATATTCTTATGCAATATAACTTTAGTACCAATTTGGCATCATTTGTAGGGAGAGCGACAGCTTCTACCCACTTGGAAATATAATCTATGACCACAAGTATGTACATGTTTCCTTAAGAAGGTGGAAATGGACCCATAAAATCGATTCTCCATACATCAAATAACTCAACTTGTAAAATATTTTGCAGCGGCATTTCATGTCTCATTATAGGTTCCCAGTTCTTTGACAATGATTACAAGCCTAGAAAAATTTATGAGCATATTTAAACATGCTTGGCCAATAAAAGCCAGATTAGAGAACCTTTGCAACAGTTCACATTCCCCTAAAGTGTCCTCCATACGGTGCAGAATGACAGTGGTCTAAAATACTCTGAATCTCGTCATTCGGAACACACCACCAAATTATTTGATTTGCACAATGTTTGAATAAAAATGGCTCATCCAAATAATATTTCTTGGCATTATGGAGAAATTTCCTTCGTCTCTGACTATTGAGCTCGGATGGTAGTAACTCACTTACTAAGAAATTAATGATATCGGCATACCAAGGTAATGCCGTGGCAACCGATAGCTGTTCATCAAGGAAATCCTCCTTAATGAGTTGAATATTGTCGTATTTATTTCCTGCTTCAAGTCTCGACAAGTGATCAACCACTTGATTCTCAGTTCCCTTCTTATCTCAAATTTTAAGATCAAATTTCTACAGTAGTAAGATCCACCGAATTAACCTTGGCTTGGCATCTTTCTTGGTCACTAAATACTTAAATGCAGAATGGTCCGTATAAACTATAACTTTGGTACCACCTAAATAAGATCTGAATTTGTCAAATGTAAATACCACATCTGATATCTTCTTCTCAATAGTCGTGTAACACCCTTAACTCGTCTCCATAATTGGATTGGGGTTACAGAGCATTATAGTATAGATTAGGACATTTATCATCAAACAGAAAAAAAAATATAAAATAAATCATAGCAATCAATAGCTTATAAAAATCAAGATAAAATACATTTACGGGACTTAAACCGAGCTTACGAGGCTCTAAAAATAGTTTGGGAACAATCCAAGACTAATTTGAATCAAAACAGAAAAATATGCACAAAATTGAATATTCTGGAAACAAGGGTTACATGGCATGTGGCTTCACACAAGGCTATATGGCTTTCCCACACGTCCGTGTGGCCAGACCGTGTAACTAACTGTGACCTTGTGAAAAATCCTACTCCTAAAAATTAATAAGACACATGGCCATGTGGCCAGGTCGTATGCACCTTAAAAAGCTTCCAAAACAAGGCAAAACTTTCATCCAACACTTAGTTTCCAAGCCAAATCAAAATCAACCATTTCCATACTCCAAAAACAAATTTAAACAAGCCTAAAGCATGCCAAAACAATCAACCTAAGTGTCTAACTAATGTGTCCTCATTGACACCATAATTCAATTATCAACCTCAATTCACTTGACACATCAACTAATTTGCATTCAAATTCATAAGTTCATATATAAAACTCATACCAAGCTTATCATTTCTTCTTAACCATTCGTATTCATTCATACCATGATTCAAACACTTAAACAAGGTTTATATCACATGACCAAAACAACTTTATATGAACATATTCACACCAAGATTAAAGGCACATACACATGTAAGCTTATACCAAGCTTAAAACATAACATTTGTAATAAGTATCTAAACATATACAAAAACACCTAGTACATGTCATATAACCCAAAATAAGCGTATCAAAATCTACCAAAATGAATCTGGATAGTGTGATCTTTAAGTTGGTCCGATCACTCGACTCTACAAAATGTTATCTACAAGGAACAGAAAAGAACACGAGTAAGCTTCACTAGAGCTTAGTAAGTTCAACGGTTAAAACGATAAAGCTTACCGAATTAAATATAACAATTTTAATAACAAGATTAAAAGTCAGAGTTTCCTATCAACCACCAATCCACAATAGGTGAGTTTGTACATAAAAAAGTACAAGATCATTCACTATCAAGCCACAATGCTATCAGGAGATTCATGAATAATCATTCAACAATTCAATAATAAGACATTTAACACAAGAAACTATGTCCGATGAATGATGTACAGATATGAGTACAAAGTTATCCATCCGAAACACGCCAAATGCTCCAACAAGTTAATCCAACTGATAACATGCCTCGACATCAAATGCCTAGCTCGTAGGCTAACATCCCTCCAAAAACACGTTTGGGCACTAAGTGCCAAGCCCGATGGCTTTACATTCGCCCCCGATAACACGCCAGAATCACTGTAATATATCACGATAGTCCGCAAAAAATGATGGACTTCGGTATATTAAATGTAAAATCATAGGACAAGAATCATCGTCTCATCTCAAATCAATCCCTATACCACACGCACTATATCCTATTGGCATGCCAATCATACTTTATCCTACATTCATCGACTCAGGAGATATTACCGCTAGACCAAAGTCCAACAATATATTATTTCCATTCACACAAATTCAACATCAAAATATTTAATTTAATAATAAACAACTAAATTCTCATTCAATTCATATTATAAAATATTTATATCAAAATAAACCGAATGAACTTTAATAGGGCTAAACTGCAGTAATGACAAAAGTTTAGGGACTATTCAACCATTTTCCCTTTTCCTCGGTTATCTACTTGTTCTTGATCCATATTATAATTTATTTCAGTTATTAGTCTCAATTTCATATATTCAATTTAATACATATAACTTCTTATTTACAATTTTGCACATTAGACCCCAAACCTTTACATTTTAATCAATTTGGTCCTTAAGACCAAAACAAGCTTATTTCTCATAATTAAACTTTAAACCCAATTAAGCTAAGTTTTAACCATTCTAAAATAGCCCTAAAATTTTGGATTTATCAAGAAAAACCATGTCTATTTTTGTTTATTTTTGATTTAGTCATTAAACATGAAAATTACTAAAAATCACTTTACAAATTAGATCAAAATTATTATCAAGCTTCATGCTTAAGAACAAACATAAAAAAATACTTCAGGAACATTAATGGTAATTTTTCTAAACTTTGGAAACTTCACAAATTAGTCTCTAAACTAGTTAAAAATCAATACAATGATCTCAAAAATGTAAAATTCAGGAAAAATGAACCAAGAAAACACTTACATACAAGCATGAACTCAAACCAAAGCTCCCTCAATTCTTCCCATGGAGGTTCAGCCAACATAAGAGAAGAAATCAAAAAGATGACACCATTCTACATTTTATTTTGTTTTAATTTCAACTTAATTACAAAAATGTCATTACTTCATATTATTAATCCATTTTCATTTACCTACCATCCATTATCATTAAATAAGGTTTAATTACCTTGTAAGACCCTCACTTCATGTTTAAATATCCATTTAACACATATAATCTATTAATGGCTTGCTTTTGCAACTTTTATAATTTAGTCATTTTTACTTAATTAACTATCTAAATGTTCAAATTTTCTAACAAAAAATTAATACACCTATATAATCACTTCGTAAATATTTTTATTAAATATTTATGGGCAAGGTTTATAGAAATGAAGTAACGATACCTCAATTTCTAAAAACACTTGAATTTAGAGATAACCCACTTGAAATTAACTAATCATTCAATTAACTAAAATTATCAATTCAAAATATACTATAATACTATATTTGACTCGTAAATATTAAATAATAACATTTACAAACTCTCTTGTTGGATTTGTGGTCCCTAAACCACTATTTCTGACACACTGGAAAACGGGTTGTTACAAGTTGTGTAATTCAGCTACGCATCTATTATGGTTCTGCTTGCATAGTAAATGGCATGGAACAGTTTATCCTTCCTTTGCCCAAGCACTACTCCTACAGTAAAATCACTGGCACCGCACATAAGTTCAAAAGGTAGTGTCGAAATCGATGTTGTCACCAGTTGTTTTTTTAATTCTTCAAATACTTTCAGGCAAAGTATATCAAAATTGAAGGTTCTATTGTGTTCTAGAAAAGCACATAGGGGTTTAGATCTCTTCAAAAAATTCTTAATAAATCTTTGATAAAATCTTGCACGGTCAAGGAAACTTCGAATACCTTTAACCATAGAAGGTGGTGGTAATTTCTCAATAACAACAATCTTTGCTTTGTCTACCACAATCCCTTGCTGTGAAATTTTGTGCCTTCACAAACCATGAAATGGCATTTCTCCCAATTCAGAACAAGGCTAGTTTCTTCACAGCAACAAAGAACTAGCTCCGAATTCTTCAAACAACCTTTGAAAGTATCGCCAAATACAGAAAACTCGTCCATGAAAACTTTTAAGAATTTCTCCACCATATCTGAAAATACTGCCATCATGTAGCGGTGAAAAGTTGTTAGGGCATTGTACAACCCAAATGTTGTTCGTTTGAAAGCAAAGGTTCCATACGGACATGTGAAAGTAGTCTTTTCTTGATCTATGGAAGCTATGGCAATCTAGTTATACCCTGAATAACCATCCAAAAAATAGTAGAAGGCTTTCCCCATTAATCTATCTAACATTTGATCGATGAACGGCAAAGGGAAATGGTCCTTTCGTGCTTTTTTGTTAAACTTAAAACAATCCATGCATACTCTCCATCCTATGACATTACGAGTTGGGATGAGTTCGTTGCTGTCATTGCTAACTAACGTGACAGATCCTTTCTTTGGTACACATTGAACAGGGCTCACCTACAAACTATCGGAAATAGGGTATGTTATTCCAGCATCAAGCCATTTAATAATTTCCTTTTTAATGACTTCCTTCATAATAGGGTTCAGTCTTCTCTATTGCTCAATAAACTTGCCATGGAAATCCTCTAGTAAAATTTTATGCATGCAAATAACAGGATTGATTCCCTTTATCTCAAAAATTATCCACCCCAATGCCTTCTTAGATTTCTTCATCTAATAACTTCTTCTCCTAATCAGGTGTCAATTCTACAGATATGACTACTGGCAAAGTGTTGTTGTCTCCCAAGTAGGCATACTTTAAGTGTAATGGCAAAAGCTTTAACTCTAAAACAAGAGGGTCCTCTATGGAAGGTCTAGGACGCTTGAAAGAACAATTTGACAAATCTAAAGATTAGAAATTCCTCCCTTGTTGATATTCAAATTGATTGGGGTCTATAAGTTCACCAATCATTTCATCTTCAGTCGACTCAAATGGATCTCCATCATCATCAAAATTACTGTGACAAAACTTTACAAACTCTTTCTCTACTGCTGAATCAAGAAATCCAATGGCGTGGCATTCTTCTTTTTCATCTACACACTTCATGGCATCAAAAACATTAAAGGTTATTTGCTGGTCATTGACCTTTATTGTCAACTCACCTTCTGCACATAAATTAGCATTCTACCTGTTACTAGAAAAGGTCTACTAAGAATAATTTGTACCTTTTTATTAGCTTCACACTCCAAAATAATAAAATCTGTTAGAAAAAATAAATTTATCAACTCTTACCAGCACATCTTCAATCTTACCTTCTGGATGTGCATAGGAGCGATCAACTAGCTGTAGCGTGACTGTGATAGGTCTTTTCCCAATTCCTAGCTTCCTAGAAATAGACATAAGCATTAAATTTATACTTGCACCTAAAATACATAATGTCTTTCCAATATAATGATTTCCAATTGAACAATGAATAGTAAAATTCACTAGGTCCTTCAACTTTGGAGATAATTTGTTCATCAACATTGTTGTGTACCTTTCAGTGAGAGAAAAAGTTTCAAATTCCCCTAATCGTCGCTTCTTTGACAAGATATCCTTCATAAACTTAACATAATTTGGCATTTGCTCCAATGCTTCCACCAACAGTATATTGATATGAATTTACTTCAGGACATCCAAGAATTTTCTTGAATTGAAAATCTTGCTTAGACTTTTGGAATTGCTGAGGAAAAGATGGTGGTGGCCTTCCTTCAACTTGTTGCGATTGCTTTTCTGTGGCATTCTTATTAACAAACTGAGCTAAATCTAATTTAACAATTTTTTGTTTGACCTTCTCAGTTGTAGACTGCTCCACAAATGGTTCTAAATTCATTTCATGTGTGAAATCTGAGCTGTCTTCTTCAATAGCGACATCATTAACAACTCTAAGTAGTTGAGTACCACTTCTGAGTGTAATGGCCTTGCAATGCTCCTTCCCATAAGATCATGAATTTTTATTATCACTTGGCAATGCTCCTTGCGGTCGGGAACTAAATGCACTGGCAATTTGCCCTACTCAATGTTTTAATCATTCTTGCCCTACTCAATACAGTTGGTCTTTTCAATGTTTTAATCATATTAGCTAGGGATGATACTTGAGCTATTAATGAAGTGATCGCATCAAGCTCCATTGCTCAAACAACTCTTCTGCATGTACCCACTGTTATAGTTGGATATTGATAACCATTGTTATCTATCCTTTCCAAAATTTTATATACCTCATTGTACAATTTATCTAGCAAAGTGACATTGGCAGATGCATCAACTACCACTATTGTATGTGCTTTTAATTCATTTAAAACATTTCCATACGTGTCCAACGTTGGGAACCATGCATCGGCCATTTTCTAAGTAATTCTATAAATCTCTCCCAAGCTTTATACAACAACTCATCCTCAGATTGAAGAAAAGATGTAATATCATTCCTTAATTTGGCATTCATGTTTGAAGGGTTGTATCGCAACAAAAACCTTTGACAAAGTTCATTCTAAGATGCCACTGTTCCTGACGACAACACATTTAACCATGCTCTAGCATAATCTCGTAATTAATAAGGAAATAACTTGAGTCCCAGGGCATCTTCAGGAACACCTTATTACCTGAATGAATCACAAACCTCTAAAAAGAGTCTTAAATGCAGTCGTGGATCGTCAGTAGGTAATTCACTGAACTATCCTACTATTTGTAACATTAGAAATATCACTAGTTTCAAATCGAAATGCTAAGCTTTAATTTGTGGCCTGACAATCCCTGGATTCAAATCATCCAAGATAGGCACTACATGTTCTCTAATAGGTCTATCTCTATCATCTATTACATGAGGAATATCAGCATCCCTACCATTCAGACATAATGGATCTTCTCTGTCTAGACCATTTCTAATCCTTGCCATCTCTCGCAATTCTTTTCTCCATCTCCTAAAAGGTTCTCTCAATTTCAGGATCAAAATAAAACTCATCATTTTCGGGAATACCTCTACTCATAAACTAGCAACAGACTTGAAAAATAAAAAAAAAACAACTCAATAAGCTAAAACTAACAAAATTAAATCAGTAATAACAAAGCAAAGTTCACCAATTTGCTGATCCTCAGCAACGGTGACAAAATCTTGTTACATGTGAAATGATATGCGAATGTGCAAGTGTACACGTTAAACCAAGTAATAAAGTAGTAAGTAAGATCATATCCACAGGGATCCATTAGGATTGATTTGGTTAAGTTATCACTATGAACTATATGAATCAGGCTATGACAAAAATAGAATAATAAATTTGTAAAGGATAATCACGTATGCAATATTAAAATCAGATAACTAACTTAAAATGCTATAGAAATGTAACAAGACAAAGTTTAGAGGAAAAACATTATTGAATGAGAAGGACAGAATTACTCAAATTACATCCTTAAAACATAATAATGCCATGGCAAAGCTTTAGCCAGTCTACTATTCAGATTCTAGCTACAGTAGTCTTCTTCTTTCGAGAGTCAGACTTCAAGCATTCCTAAGGCTTTGTATGTCTACAAGCTTCAAGAATGATACCCAATATTTTTTCTTACTCTGTACAGAGCGTAGCTCTATGTTTAGAGTGCTATTAATATTCTTTCGAGTACTCACTTGTATCATTCAGTCACAATCCAACTCATCTAACTTTTTCAGAATTAAATCAAGTTTGTGAACATACCATACATCCATCTATGTCTAGAGATTGCATGCATGCATTCAAGATAACAAAAATCAAATGTAACAGTAGATCTAACAAGATAATGCCTAGCCATTAATAAAAATAAAGATTTATCAAGTAATTCCAACCCAATGAGATTAGCTCATTGTTTGGAAACTAAAATCCAAAATAAAAGTATTATTCAACATCATTTAACAGTTAAAAATCCATAGCAATTAATCAAGATAATGAAGGAAGAACTTCAGAAAGTTTTCGCCAAATTAGCTCCCAACTCTAGTGCTGCAATACTATGCCGAACCCAAGGTTGAATACTTCGTCCCCTTCCTTATGTCTCTATTCTATGCTTTAGTTGCTACCCTTTCTTCTTTTCTTTATATTTTTCACGAGAGTTTGTTGGAGAAGAAAAACCGCTACTCAATTCTTGTGTAAAAATTCTCTATTAAATTCTCCTCTCTTTCCTCTTTTATAGGGTAGGTCCTCTCTCTTAGCACACATTTTTCTCCCTTTTTTAGGTGGATTTATCTAGTACACGTCCAACTGGTTAAGAGTGACGATGATTGAGTGTTGTGTCAGCATCTTCCTTGAATTTCCATAGCATTTATGCTAGCAATCTGCCCAACCTTTTGTCACGACAATACTTCACTCCTTCATTTCTCTTCTTCTTTCCAACACCTGCCACAAATAAAAACAATTCCTTTCCTTCCACCAATAAAAGTAACATATAGTAACATTAAAAGCATAGCCCAAGCTTCATGATGCAATGTTATAAAAATATCCTAAAAATGCAAATATATCGACTTAAGTACAAAACAATAATCAAGTTTAGGGACCTGCAACATAACTCTTTCCAAAAGTTATCAAGTGTTTAGCTTTATGCTACACTTAAGGGACATGTTAAGACTTATTAATTCATTCCGAGTCATTATAAGGAGATCTACTTATCCAATAGTAAAGAATATGTTAATAAGATTATGTCTTCTGAAATATTATATTTTACAATTTTAAAGCTATCTGACTGTAAGTAACTATGAACCGAACTTCGTGTAAGTATGGCGAACCCCATTCGCAAGTCCAGTGACTTTGCCAAAGTTTTTATTTAACTTATGTTTTGTATATGATATGTGGTTATTATTTCTTGTATATTCACTAAGTTCACAAGAGCTCACGCACTTTTTTCTAAACACTACAGATAATTAGGTTGCATGATGAGTAGCAACGAGATGAGTGATCTAGGCGAAACACAAATACTGAAAAGGTGATACAAGTGAACCCTAAATTAAAGGAAATGTGAGATTCTACTTGGGCTTAGAGTTATCATTCTGTTGACTTGGTCAAATTTTCTAGGACTTGGTTATTTTTATGATTTCTTATGTTTCCCTTTAGATTTTATTTGTGAACCGGTAATACTTTATAAACACCTTTGAATTTTAAGTATATGAATATAGTACAAGTTGATAGATGTTTTCTTCAAATTACAAGTTCATTCAAAAGTAATTAATTTCTAAACACAGTGTTCGCCATAAGTAATAGCATTAAATATTCAAAACTGACAAACTTATGTAGAGGTTGACAAGGTTTCTACGAAGTGACAAGGATGGTGAACTATGCTAAGTGTGAACCCCAACAATTGGTGAACTAGTTTTGGGAACCCTTAATAAGTTTTGGTATACTGTACAGGAAGAACCCTATGAACCATGTTCATAGTATCTAAGTACCTAAGAGGTGGTTTGCGAGACTTACCTTGCTTAAAGATTTTTACACACTGGAGACTTAGAATGTACGAGCTAAGCAAGGGTGTGAATCCCAATGTTAGATGGTTGAACATTTGTATATTATTTATGACCTTAGGGTTCACCTATTCTTAATTTCTTTCTTTAAATATTTATGAAAAGAGTAAGTTAAGTCCTTGCAAGCGAAGTAGGTTCACATGTTATTGTCGCTGCGTATCATGAAGTAAGCGAACTAAGTTCACGAGCTTGAGCTTGTACTTTCTTAAAGCTATATATGTTGTTTAACTCGTTGTGTGTTGAAGGTTAGGTTGGGTGTTAATAAAAAGTCACTTAGGTGGCTAATGTGGCATTCCATAGCTTAGGTTCGACAATCGAACCGTATATGGGGTGTTACACTATAAAAATGTGACAATGTGTGGTGAGCATCTATAGAAAATTACGTGTTAGGAAGTATGATTCTATTATGGGTATGAGTGAAATCTATATAAATGTGTCCATGATGTTAAATGAATGATGCATGAAAAACTAAGGTTGGAGAGAAAGGGGTTTGGGTAGAGTGTCGAGAAAATATGAGATATGATAATGACCCCGCAATGGAGCTTTGATGATGTCCGTCAAGACAGTAGAAATGAAAGCCAATATAGTAAGACTATAGTCTGCCGGGATCATAAACACGAGGTCTGTTGGGAAAGTAAACACGAGAAAAGGCCAGTATGGAAAATATGTCGAAAGACCATGGCCATTGCACATTCTCAAAATGGCGGATGAGCCGCATTTGTCTACTAAGTTTTCTACGAGTCCAAGGGCAATGATGGGCAAACCTCAGGTGATGCTGAGTTTAGGCAAATCCATAAACATGACAGTTTTATGTGGTGCATTGGTGGCAAACCAAACAAAGTCTTTATAGTAAGTTATTTGTAAGGCCTTTATGGCAAATTATTTGTAAATCCCTTGTGGAAAATCATTTGAAAAGCCTATGTGGTGTATTATTCAAAAAGCCTTAGTGGCAAAGTTATCCGGGAAGCCCTTGTGGCGATTTATCTAGAAAGTCTGTATGGTGAATTCTGTAATGCCTAAGTACACGATGTTAGTCCGCCTTTGTCACGAGATGTAGGTATGCCTTTGTGGCATTTTCTAAAGGAGTTCTCGGCAATGTACCTGACTAATTAATCTGCTATAGCAACCCGCCAGGATAGAGAGTGTAACACCCTAAACCTGGCCTAAACGTCTAGGCCAAGTCCTGAGTATTACAACCACGATACTAAAAACACTACATTTATAACACAGTCAAAATGAACCATTCGTCACTTAATATCCACATAGTAATTAACTAAGTATGCAATCTTTCCAAACATCATAATATCATAGAATACTGAATTTCCTAAGAGTAGTATTTAAACGAAAGATAAGAGCTTGACTGAACCCTCGCGGCGCCCACCCGTTCAAGTTTGAGAACCACCTGAAATCAAATCAATAAATAAATGAGTTGTGAACTCAGTGCATGAAAGATGTTCATTTAAGTGAAGTACAATTGAAATACAATTCTCGAATCCCAATATTTGATTAAGCATCAGAAGTCGTTTCAGTTCAGATACAGAACAGATCAGTTACAGAAGCAAAAGTAATTTTAGTTTCATTCACAGAACAACTCAGTTTCATATGCAAGTATTCCTACCCCTAATTGCTACACACCATCTTCGGCCATCCCATCACACCATTAAGGGCGCTCAATGCCCATCTAACCCTACACACCATAGAGTGTATGTTTGACACGTTTACTGATACGCAACTTAGTTGCTAACCGAAATGCGACAAAGTGCCAAATTCAGAGTTATACACATCATGACTTAGCCACTAATTTAGAACATATTACTTCCTTCTTCAAAAAATCCCAACCCATGCAAATGTAGAGTAAAAGTATCCACAACATATGTAATACAGTTCAGTGTCAAAAATAGTCACTACCGTATACAAACAATTACTGTATCCATATGTCAATTATAGAGCATCAAAGAGTTCTCAAACAATCAAATTCAGATCATTCAAACAATTGTGTTAATGTTTGATGGTACCCACGGCCTCAAAAACGTGATTCAAACCTTATTTATATGCCACACGGCCTAGACACACGCCTGTATCCTCTACCCGTGTAGTTCCAAAACATAAACAATGAGTTACACGGCTTGGGCACATGCTCGTGTCCTTGCCCATGTGACTCACATTGTAACATCCCAAAAATTAAGGGTTAGTAGAATCGGGTTTGTGAATCGAGAGAGTGTTCATGCCTTAATTTTTGAAATTATCTATGCATTTTTAGGAAATAAATGAGGTATCGATTTGTTGGTTAAGTGTTAGTGAAACGTTCCTTGAAACCTAAGTTCAAATCCTTTCTCTCTCACCATTTTTATTATTTTTCAAACTTTTTCTTAAACCCTAGTATGTGACATGCCTTGTTTTTAAAATAAACATTGCAAAATTATTTCAAGAATGAGGAAGAAGCCTAATGGTTAAAAGAAATATGAGAAAGCATGGAAATTAAACGAGGTCCCAAGTTCGAATCCTATCCCTTGCGAAATAATTAAATTTTCCAAAATCCCTTGTTTTTTTTAATGTGTGTGCCATCCATACCCTTGAACCCTAAGTACAAATACAATTTTTTATTATATTTTTAGCCTTTAATTCAATTTTTCCCTACCCTAGCTATTCACCATCTTCCTCTCCTCTTTTCTCTTTAATTTTCTTTCTTTCTCCCACTGTTGTCATTTATTCTCATCTAAATTAGCCCCGAATCAGAAATCTTGAACCCCAATATTGTTCCCGAACATTGTCAAGAAAGTGTCATTGTTGTTTCTTTCAACTAGCTTGGGTAAAATCCTTTTCTCTTTAATTTCTTGATTAATCTTGTCAATTAAAAACCAAAATTTCCAGATCTGAAATTTGGGGGGTTTTAATAATTTCAAAGGTATTTTTCTAGATTTTAATGAGATCTCTAACTTTTTTAAAATTCAGCACAAATTTTGGTCACCATGGGTTGTGGTGCGTGCGCCTATGTGCAAGAAGGGGGATGTTTTTTTTTCTAGGGCCTTGCCAATATTTTTCTAGAATTGAAATGTGTTATTTGAAACCTCATAATCAGCCTTTAGTCACATGTTAATTAGGGAGAGACGTTCTTGATCAATTAGCCAATCGAATCCCACAAATCATGAAGCGTAAGTGCAATTAAGGATAACTAGTTTGTTATTTCGATATAGTTGTTGGGAAAGGTTATGAATTGATTAAATGAAGGAATTTAATCATGAATTAGCTACTAATTTTCCAGTATATTATTGAATTAGGTTCTGACCCAAATGCCCCAAATCATCCGTAAAGGCGAAGAACGATTGTACGTACGGTTCGCATTAATACAATGTAAGGAATCAAACTAGTTTGGATTCACAAAATAGTTATAATTTCAATGATTGGTTTGAACTCATAAGTGGGTGTTTGGGGGCTGGTTTAATGGTAAATTTATTGAATTTATAGTGAATTTTGGTTTAGGTTCGTTTAATGAAATTATTAATTAAAATTGGAAGATTCACTAGTGTGCTGTGAGAAAGTGAAAAATAAGGTGTGGGTCATAAACTCATAAAATTGTTTGAAAATGTTAAATATCATGTTATATTTGATAAAATAGCTTGATGATTGGATTGGCTTAATCGAAAAATTATTGATTTTGTGAGTGACCGAACCAGGCATGTTTCGAGCCTTAAAAGATTGACATGTTGGCAAAATTGCTAGTTTGATAGTATGAATATTTGATTGAGTTTGTAATTGCATATTTGAGTTATGAGATATTATAATGTTTGACTGAATGATATAATGTGTTGAGATATTAAGCTTATGTGTGATTTAAATGCATGAGATATCTGTTATATTGAGTACTGAAAAGGGTGATATTTATGCACAATGAAAATTCGTAAAGTATTGGAAATTGAACAATATTGATTGATACCAACACAATAGTAATTTGAAAGATTGGAACACCGTTTCCATTTACTAAAAGTATGTGATTATTGGGGACATGCTGAGCATGTGAATTGAATGTGAAAAGTATTGAGATATGATTATGTATGAGATTGTGTGACATATTACATATGCATTGGGTTGGGATTTTGTGGTTGACGGAGGAGTTCTGTGGAGTACCGGCGGCATATTAAGTCTGCATTATTCGTAGTTAGAGCACTACACCTTGAGTACCCACGGGAATGGCAATTTATCGCATTTTTACTAGCAATTTGTCTGTGTTTTTACTAGCATAATTTTTTGCATATTGTTATCGGTGGTTTTAACCACAACGGGCTTAAGCCCATAATGTTTTGGATTTCGGATGATGAGTTCTAGGGAACTCGTGCTGTGTAGTGGATGGTATGGGTAGGAACCTTTTTGCATTGCATCTCGATCACGACATACTCGAATGTTATTGATTTATACTACGTATTGTATTGTGTTGTATTGAATGGTATCGAAATTAATGATTGTTACTTGAATGAATGATGTCCCATGCTCATACACCATTTGACCTCAATTTGATAATGTCTACGTAATAATATGAAATTCCTATGATGGTTTTGTTTTCTTCTGTTAAAGCTAATATGTTTCACTATATTCAATATTTATGTTTGTTTGAATAATTGTTCGACTTACGCTGAGCTTTTTATAAGATCACCCCCAATAGTGTTTAACTTTTTAGGTATACCACGAAATTAGGACCGAACTCGACATTCAGAGAATCACCTTGGACCTCAGACTATTCTTAATAAGTATTATTAAGTCTTTATTGGTTTTGGCTTCTAATTTTTAATTATTTCTGGTCTGTGACTTGATAACTTTTTTTTTGGAGATTTTTGCATGCATGGATTACTCAACCATAATAATCGGATAATGCATAATATAAGGCTTAAGTAAAATTTGATATTGTTTCTTAGTATTCACTACATTGCAAAAGAACCATTTTTGAAAAATAAATCGATAAGGCAACTAAGTTTCAAAAATGACTTGAAAAATGGTTTTTCCGATGCATTAGTTTAACATTGAGTCTTTTTTTTTAAAGAACAACGACAAGCAAACGGTTTTTCTAAAACAACACTATCAAAAATAAAATGAATCCTAAGTATACACGACCTAATGAATGAATGCTTTTAAGGTAACTCAAAGTACAACTACGATTTTCTCTAAAAAATGAGTTTAATTAAGGTCTTCAAAAGTAACGTAAATTAGCTTAGTCATTTTAGTGGCTGATGTAGCCTTCTCAATCTAGCCATAACTTCTAGGCCGGGTTAGGGAGGTTACACACACAGCTTAGGCACACGCCCATATCCCTGGCCGTGTGATCTTAAGACACAAATAGTGAGTTACACGGCCTAGACACACGTCCGTGTCTGTTGCTCGTGTGAACCATACACTTAACATTGCCACACACAGCCTAGACACACACCCATGTGCCTTGTCCATGTGGCCCTAAACGATGAACAGTGAGTTACACAGCCAACTAGATGGCCTAGCACACGACCGTGTAGATCACACGGCCTGGCACACGGCCATGTGGATCACACAGCTTGGGCACACACCCATGTGCTTGGCCATGTGGCGTCGACAGTCACATTTTCTGGTGACCTGAATTCGCAAAAATTGAGGTTTTCGGTACACACCTGATCTCGTTTTGAATTAGAATCAACATGAAGAGTCTCGAAACCTAATTTAACCATTTAACAACTAATCAAAAAATATAATGACAAATCATTGCATACATTAACACTCAACTGAGGATGTCGAAACCTCGACACTAATGTTTCAACGATGAATGCTTACTGACAATTCAACAGTAAGAACTCGACACAACACGGGAAGGATCACCTCCCTCCTTACTCACACCTAAGGAAAAAAAACTATTAATTCTCAGAGAGTTTATGCAAACAATCAGAGAATTCTCAATTTAGCAACGCAAAAAGAAACTAACGAAACCTCACAGAGGCTTAAGATTTTCTGACAAAACTTACACAAAAATCTTCCAAGAACTTAGGGGTCTCACTAATTCTGATATTCCCTTGTTGAATGCAATTGAAAAGAAAATTTGAAGGAGTAAAAAGAAGAAAAGAAAAAGAACAAAAATAAAAAGAAAGAAAATGGAAGAAGAAGGAAGAATAAAGAACGCCTAAAATAATATAATTCTTATGTCTTAACCACCAGCGTGCTTCCGGTAGGAAGCAAAAATTTTCCTAACGCATACGATGGGATTCAAGCTTGGGACTAGACAGAATACAAACAAATGCTTAACCAGTGAAGCGGTAGGCTCATTCTTGACATAGGTTAGCACAGAATCACATTTAACTATGTAATGCATGGATAAGGGTTGTTCTAAAAGGATAAAACTTTTAACAATACAACTCGAACCCCAGACCTTAAACACAATAGCAGAACATAGAACCACAGATACAGAGATTTAATTACTATAGATTCTTACAATTAAATTCTCAAAATTTTGGGGCATTATAGAGAGCTTGGCATATCCGAAATTATGGGTAGAGTAAGTGTCCACCAAACCTGGAAATTCTCATGTTATATCGATGTCATCTGGAATTCTAATAGATGTTCTAAAATATTACATTCATCGGAATAAGTTTGTTGTCTGGATCGACTTAATGATACATAGTGACTGGCCTTCTAACAGCCGCCAAAGCCAGTCTAAGAATCCGTATGTATATCATTCTGAGAAATGTATCTAACTTTTATCTTCAAAGAGATTGTAAAAGAAGATCCATAATAAGATGTGAAGTCTGTGATCCGCCAATCGACGAAATGTGTATAAGGGAGTCAACTGTAGAGCTTGGCGTTTAATTATCCGCCAAGAATTAGAAAAGTATCTGGCAAGGTCTAAAAGGAAGTCAAGCAATTCAACCACATTTTTTAAAGGTAATATTAGTTTAGACTCACTAAGTTTCATTGAACTTACAGACGTCTATTTGTTATGTAGATTTTGGGAATTGAATCAGTGCGTTCGGTGGGACAAAACCAGGAATGTGCCAAGGGAAGAGCGATATTATGTATATAAAGGGCTATTTTTTTATATATGGCGACAGTACTCTACGCCATGATTAAGTGGGTTTTAACAAATTTTGAAGTTTTAAAACATTAAACTACTTTCTTGAATATGTTGTATTTAGTAAATGCCTCTTTTAAAACATTTGGACTTAAAAAGAATATAAATAAATAAGAACTATTTTCAATATGGTTTTCGCCGTTGAAAAATTTTTGGTAAGTACTTTTGTATTGTGACATCCTATATTTGGGTCCGATAAATAGGGTCGGGTATAGGATGCTACACTCAGAATTGGACCCGATATGAGGGAGGCCCCAAAACCCTTCATGGATATGAAGAGGGCAGCAACTCTAGTATCAATGCTAAGGGATGTCATTCACCCTACTCCTACTCTAAGTAGGAAGTTATTTTTCTATTTGAAATAAACCACTAAAACTCAGCAAGGGTTCTACTTTCTCTTCCTATAAATAGATAGCACCGGTAGAGTTATTTACATAACTTGGAAAGATTGTTACTCTGCCAAAAAATATAGAATTTATTCTCAACTATTACATATATTTTTCAAGAATAGAAATTTTCCTAGTTTCTATTAAATAAGAGAGAATTTTTGTTTTCACCCCAAAGATAACAGAAAACATTTTCTAGTTTTGTGTTTTGATTCAACTAGTTCGAGCCTACACTCAAAGCAGTTTGTGATACGAGAATAGTGGAGAAGATCGATTGGTTGAAAACCAAAAAACGTCAAGGATCTGCTTATCCAAAAATAGAGGTATGATTTTTGTTCAAGGTTTATTGCTATAAATATAACAAAATAGGTCGATTTTCAAAATTTTAATTTTGAAACTATGCGAGACTATTCTACCACACCAAACAAAGGAACTAGACACAAAGATAGTAATGTAGAAGTGGAAGCAGTGTTAGACAGCGATAATTCTACCAATAAATTAGGGGATTTCTTTTATTTTTCTTTTAATATTTTAATATACTTTAGACTTTAAATTGCTTTTTAGTATTTTTTATTTTTATTTTCCACACAATAATATTAAGATGCAATTATGAATAATATCTATTAGATTATATTTTTTTCATCGTAAAATAAGAACTGTGGTAATGAAAATGTTCATGTCTAGGGCTTGGTATTTAAGTAATCAAATATGACTCACCTCCCTTTCTTGGGACCCTATTTGGTGCACTGTTCACATTCACTTCTTCATTTTTGCCCTTCTGATATGTGCTTATAAAGTAATGAGGTTCTCTTTAGTGCCGGGACCATATCGTAATCTAAGAAAATTAATTCTTCTGTAGAGGCATGTTTTAGTGAAAGATTGCTCAAATTTTAATTTTTTGCACAATAATGATAGCTCTAGTTTATGCATAAATCCTTATTATTTCAAGTATCTTTATGCTAAATAAGTTATGATGTCTATGCAGATCTTAATGATTGTGTAAAAGGTCAACCATAAAAATTTTGATTCCTTAGAAAAATTTAGTAATTTCCTTGAGGCGAAATCCTAGGAGGCATAGCAATTTAAAAATGATTTGGGCAAATTTTTATTTGAATCATTTGGGCCCTTTAAGTCAACCTGATTTAATATTTATCCCTTAAAAACCTAATTTTAGTTGAATGGACTAATTCTTTCTGAACCTTACATTAACAAGCTATCCCTAATTCAAATTTTTATGTGTTTTTTTCCCAAACCTTAGACTTATTTCATCTTGGGTATTTTTGTGTTTAAGTTTAGGGAAGTTAGTGAGGGGTATTCAGTGCTCATTACAAATACAAAATGTTGATTTATAAGTAGTTGTGTGCTCAAGAAAGTATTTTTTGAGTTATAAAAAACAAAAAAATAGTTTTTGTGAAAAGAGGTAAAATAAGCATATGCTTCCAAATTGAGAAAGTGGGAAGAATGGGGTATTTTAGGGGATAATTGCATTTTAGAGGTCCAAGGTAAGTTGATTTTAAGTTGATTTTAAGGTTGTTTACCCTAAACGTTATCCTTATTTTTCCTACCTTGAACCAAGCCATGTTACAATCTTTTTAAAGACCTCTTGACTTATATTAGTATGTCTACTACATTAATGGAGAGGATTTATTGAGTTCAACATATGAAGACATAATTTAAGCCTTAAGATTGTTTCTTAGCATTAATCGAGGGAAACAAA
This sequence comes from Gossypium hirsutum, assembly GCF_007990345.1. Classification (NCBI taxonomy): domain Eukaryota; kingdom Viridiplantae; phylum Streptophyta; class Magnoliopsida; order Malvales; family Malvaceae; genus Gossypium; species Gossypium hirsutum. The sequence goes on from NC_053440.1 coordinate 34,170,899, forward strand.
AATTGATTGGGAAGAACCAAATGCACATTCATGAGAAAAAGGAATTCAATTCATAATTTTGAATAGCAATTTAATGCTTGAGAAAATTTGGATAATGTATGTACTTGATTTACATATTTACAAAATTTAATTTGAGTATAATTTCACTTATGCAAGTCCAAAAGAATAATTAATTAGGCTTAGTGTGTTGATTTTATGTGTTTTAGCCTCTATCAAGTGTCATCACTAGGGATAAGTAATGAATTAAGTTTACGGTGTGATAACTATAAAATATAGAGTTATCTTTAGCTCTTTTAGACTAATAATTCATGCAAATTTTGAGTGGTTGGTAACAAATTTCGTAGTTTTTTTATAATTCTCTCTTATTGGATAATGTTGAGGTAAATTTGTTATCTTGATTAATTTATATTCTAAATGCATGATTTTTGCAGTTTTGAATGTAGTTGGTGCACTAGGAGGAAAGAAGGACTTGAAACTCACTTATTGATGCTCAATGAGGCAGCATCTCTGGAGCAAAAGACCTACAAGATTGGGCTGATGTATTGCCATCTTTCCAAATATGCTTGTTAGAACTCCTCTTGACCAAACTCTAAAGTTGGTTAACAAGTCTAGACAACCCAGTAAGGGAGGAAGGAGCTCAAATCATCCACTAAGGGAGGAAAAAGCCAAAACTGTCCATGTGACTTGGTAATCACCTAATTCAACCACCAAATCAGCATGGAGGGAATCAAGGATCTCCCTCCTCCATAAATCAAGCAACCATCCACTGTTCTCCTTGAAACAAGCAAACATCCTCCACAAATCAAGCAAGTCCCTCAACAAAGCAAGCATTTTGCCCACTCTTCTTCCACAAATCAAGGGTCAGCCAACTAAAAAGAGAAAAATAAGGGGTGAGATGCTAAAAATAGTAAAAGGAGAAGGAAGACTCACTAGTATAAATAGAGGGCACTAACTACAATTCAATCATCATTCATTCATCCATCATTCACTCACACCATATTTGAGAGCAAACAACATAGAATTGAGAGGCCAATTCAGAGGGTTTTAAGAGCAACCAAATTTGACACTTTGAGAGCATTTGTGCATCGATAGAAAGGAGAAGAAATGAGGAAGGCAACACGAGCAGTGCCATAGAAAAATCACCATAATTGGCTTATCGTTTCTTTACTTTTAATCTTATACTTTGTTCAAGTTGATAGACATGATTTCCATTTACTCTTTTTGTTTTCAATTTAATGATAATGAATTAATTTTATTGATGCTAGAGTGATTGCAATCCCTTAGCTTGTGTTATTAATGCTTTTTTGATGTTGTTAGGTGCTTTGGTTGTTTATTTATTCAAATAAAACCATGATCATGCGTACTCATGCATAATTAATGTAGGGAAGCATATGAACTAATTATTTAATCCAAACAAGATGGTAATTAGTAGACGTAATATTTGAATGGTGCATGTTGATCTTTTAATGATTGAATTAGTAATGGTATTTAGCAATATTGTTACCTTTCATAACCCATAAATATGATGTCTGCTTATGAAACTTTGAAGTTAATTGAACATAGAAGTATGCTAAAGAAACTTAAAGGTTAAAAAGTATGACTTCATAATTTATAAATTCTGGGTTAGTAACTAGCCAAATTGCCATGGTTCTGTCGTAACATAATTAACTTTGTTTTTAATAATTTTAATTTAAGGAAAGCAATTATTCGATCTCATTCATGTCATAGTAATTTAATCTTGTGATTTGCTACTTATTATTCTGTGTTAACACTTTCATTTGTTTTTGCTTACTTAGTAATTTTATTTAGGTTAATTAGTTAACTCAATTAATATTTCATTATTTCTATAACCAACTTGTCATTTGATAAGTTTCACAATATTTTCCTTTCATATACAATCCCTGTGGAGACGATACTTTATGCTTACTACTTTATTACTTGTTGACAACTGTGTACACTTGTACATCATTCGATAATCTCGCGACATATATAAGTTAATAGTGCATGTGTTGGTTATGTTTGATGATGTATGAATGATGGTTTTACTTTTGAATATTTTGGCATGTTAAGCTATCAACTAGGCAATTTGAACTGATTAGGTTGAATAATGTTTTAGGAATGGTAAAATAAGTGATAAGTAGGTTATATAATTTAGTATATGTTTTGATTAATTCATGTCAATGGTTAATTAGATTGGTTTTATACTTGAGTTGGTTGTCAAATGGTTTGGTTTAGTGATTTTATTTTTATTAAGATTGAATGGGGACAATTAGGGAATGGTTGAAAATCACTTGAATTAGGTACCAAATGTGCATTTTGGCAAAAATAGGGGCAATGTCGCAACAAGAGGTCTTTGACATCGCAATGTCATTCGATAATGAGTGACTTTTATATGATATTTAAGGTTGCAATAAGTGGTCTTTGACACACTAAAATGGCATTTCAGTGACGGTGAGGCTTTGAGGTCGTGATATTGGTTTGAAACTTTTAAAAACTTTACGTTTTGGTCTTGATTCATACATAGTTTAGCAAAAGAGCTTTTGTAAGCTCGTGTGGGACCTATAAATGATTGTATGTCATGTTATGAATACATTTAATGATGAATTACATGTTTAAATGGTTGGAAAAGTGTAGGATTGCTCATTGTTACTCCGGCAAGAATCGTAGCATCCGGTGACTCAAACCTGGTGATTAGGTCGAGCAAGGGGTGTTACAATGAACTCTCCACTAAACAACTTAGGCCAACCATTACATATACTTTAAATCTTGAGCTAAGATCATCGACGCAAACGACCACTTTTCAGTCATCTTTGGTAATTTTGAGAATAAACCATCCCTAAATAATAGTAACTATTGGAACTACCAATTAAACCTTAACCATTAATCTCTTTACGCAGTATGCTAACCTTTTTTACTAGCTAGGTATAACCAATCCATGATCACAACACCCTACCATCAACTAGAGTTGAGTAAGAAAAACCAAAAACCAACCCAAACTTAATCAAACTCTATTTTTTATATAGTTTACATTTAATTTTAAGGTTTCATGATATACAAATAAATATTTTATATTTAAAATAGTGAAAACAGCTTAAAAATTCTTTATGAAAATATATATATTTCAAATATCATATAAAAGTTATTGATTATTTTTATTTACTTAAACAGTTGTTTTTCTTTTAGAAATATTTGAGAAAAGACTTTGAAACTTTGGAAAATAGTATTCAAAATCCATAAAACAAAGCTTGTTTCGACAAAATAAGTTTTAAAATCCAAGCTAAAAATTAATATAAAACATGATAATCGAAACAAATTATGATGGACAAGTCAAAAATCCAAAAACCTGATCGAATCAAACCATTTTTACCCCAACTTCAACCCTAATTCTCAAGTTCATTTGTTAATGGTAGCAGCCACACAAAGCCATCAGAAGAACTCTATTTTCAGTTGCCCTAAATCTAGTGATCTATTTTTGGATATGAAGTGTTGAGGTGAGGTGTTATTCCTAAGATGAGATTATGAACACAAATTACCAATCACGTTTAGTGACCTAATTGTAAGGTCCAATCTCATTTAATGTCCCCGTTGAGAGGCCCAATCTCGTTTAGTAACTTAGTTTTGAGGTTCACTTACAATTATGGAACCTAGTTTTGAGGTTTACTTATGATTTAAAAACCTAGTTGTAAGGCTTACTGATGATTAAGAAACCTAGTTGTGAGGCTTATTGAGGTTCATCGACGATTAAGAAACCTGGCTTTAAGGTTTAATTCCCAACTATGATTTACAAACCTATTTTTGAGGTTCATTTAGTTTAGAATCCTAGTTTTAAGGTTCATTTATAATTTAGTGGTCTTTTTTTGAGATCCATCTAGTTTAGAAATTTAGTTTTGAGGCCTAGTTTTTAGGTCAATTTTCTATTTAGATACCTAGCATTGAGGTTTGGTCATGACTTATAGGCCTAGTTTTAAGGTCCATCCATCTAGAGACCTAGTTGTAAGGTCTAAGACTTAAGTTAACTCTTTCCATTTAGTTTAGAAGCCGAGCATTAAGGTCCATATTAATTTATAAACCTAGTTTTAAGGCCCATTTTTATTTTAAAGACCTAGTTTTGACATTTATTTCTACCTAAAAACTTAATTTTATGGTTTATTTCCATTTAAAATCCTAGTTGTGAGGTCAACTTGTTTTTCCACTCAGGAATCCATTCCCATTTCTATTAGTTTAAAAACCTAGTTTTGAGGTTCATTTCCATTGAAAGGCCTAGTTTTAGGTAATTCCCATTTTTATTTAGAAACCTAGTTATGAGATTCACTTCCGTATAAGGACCTAGTTGTGACATCAGTCTACTTTACCTTTTGGAAGCCCAATTTACTTTTTCATGTTAGTGGCCCAATTTTGTTTTGTATTGATTTAGTAGCACAATATTTGCTTAATATATATACATTATTATTAGATTTTGTAAGAACCATTGAGCATTATTGCTCAGCATGCAAATTTGTTTCTTCCGTACGTAAGTGATGATTAGGTCTCGGATTGGTTAAAGAGTGTCAACAACATCCAGATTTCATACCTTAGCTCAGCTAAATCTTTATAAGGTTTCATCATGTTTTGTGAGTTGTAATGGCATGTACTTAGGTAATTAAGGGCCGTATAAAGTTTTTTTATTAAAATGGATTGTAGATATTTATTTTGGGACTTATTTGGCTACTTTGTAATTTTTTATGATGGCATTTGGTCAAGTAAGCATAAGTCTTAACATTTCTAATTAATGAATCATGTCTATTTAAGTGTGTTGCATTGGTTGAAATGATACTAGGTATTGATAAAGTGAATTTTGATGCTAAAATTTATGATTGTCAATTGAGTGTTAGGATGGTTTTGCATATTTATATCTAGCTAGTTAATGTAACATGTTTAACTTTATCGAACTTGAATGTAGAAGGTTGGCATGTTGTAACCTAAGTGTGTATATATGTAGTAAAATGGCATATTAGGATCTTTGCATTAAGTTTAAATTATATTCCATGTGTTACTTGCATGTCATGTTAACCAAATTGATGTTTGATTTTGATATTAGGTAATCATGAAGGTTCCTTATTGCTCGAGTGTGTTTTGTTGAGTTTTAAGAATCCTTGAACATGGAATGTTAATGCTTTTAGTCATGGAATTGCTTTGGTTTGAAATAGGGTCAAGATTTCTACATTTTGGTCAAGTTCATACTAGATAGTAAGTCACGTCATGATGTCTTCTATTTTGACGTCATGACGTTCCTACTCTTCGTCGTGATCACGCTTGGCATGAAAGGACGTCACGACATCCTTTGTTTTTACTTTGTGACCTAACTTGTTGTTTCAAAGTATTTCCTTAAAATGTACCGTAGATTCAAGATTACTTTCATAAGCATGCTTAAAACGGGATTGTGTTTTAAAAACCCTCACAATCTGGTTTAGTTTCGTTAGGTTCATGTAAATGCTTGAGATATTTGTTTTGTATTGAATGAAATGTATGATTGGATAGAAGTTAGTCTGGCAACGAATGTGTCATTATGCACACAAATCCGGTAATCGAGTCAAGTGTGAGATGTCACCCATGCAGCTAATATTAAGTGGCCATGCCTCAACAACCAAATATAAACTCATAAATGTGAACTTAGATGATGAAATGTCAAAATCCAAGAGCTCTTACCTTGCTCACAATTTTCTCACACTAGAATCATGTTCTCTCACTAATTAGCAAATCTTAGATGAGTGGGTGACGAAGATAGTGATGAGTAAAGACTCAAATATGGTTTCAATGAAGAGATTTTGTAAAAAAAATAGAAAAAAGGAAAAATGGTGAAAGTTTGAAGAGAAAAAGTTGAAAAATGACGAAGGAAAGAATTAAGAGTTTTTTCTCCTTTTCAATGGTGGTTGGCTGGTATAGTTGAAAAATTGGGGATTCTCCCTTATTTTAACACTTTAAAATACAATATTAGTTGTAAAAAAGGCAAACATCCAATGTGTGGTTAATATTTATTTTTAATGTAAAAATGGGTTTTAAATGCCTCAAAAATCATCTCATCTATACACGCCTATAATCATTAATATATCTACAAACAAGTGCTAAATGACAAAAATGCCTTCTCCTTAACTTATATTTTACCTAATAGAGTCTAAAACTTTAAAAATGGCTTAGAAAGCTAACATATGACATTACAAATGTTCAAACAAAATAAATTCCGAAGAAAATCTAATTTTATATTGTACCACAGTCGAAATTCTCAAAAAAAAAAACAAATCGTACGATAAATCGAAAAATTTTAGGTTGTTACGATTTCTATTTAGAGGTGTAGTTGTGTGGTTTATTTATTTCCCAATATTATAGGCATAGTTGTGAGATCCATTCATTTTTCAGTTTAAAGATTTAGTTGTGAAGTACGTTTACTTTCTTATTTGGAGACCTAGTTATAAGGTTTATTTATGTTTCGGTCTAAAGACTTAATTGTGGTTTTCTAGTTAGAGACCTAGTTATGAGGTTCATTTATTTTCCTTATAAAATATCTAATTTTGAGGTTCATTTACTTTCTAGTTGTAGCAGGCCCAATTAGCCCGGGCCCTATAAAAAACCCCAAACAGAAAAATACAATACACGAGCCCAAACATTAACCCTAAGCCCAAAGTTATAACAGCCCAACAAGCCCAAAAGTTTAAGCCAAAGCAAACCCTAGCCGCATGTTCAGCTTAGCGTCGCAAGCTCCACCTCCAGCATGCTCTCCAGGCGCCGCAGGACTCGGAGTCGACTGCCTCTGCACGCGTTGAAATCTCTACGATGCCTGCAAAAAAGCAAACTCAAAGAATCCGAAGAGAAAAAACAACAGAGAAAAAAATTTTTATTTGTTTTATTTTCTTTTTTTCGGGCTATATAAAGCCATATTCTATAAAGTGTAAAAGGGGGGATTTTTCGATGTAAAATTTATTCGAAAACAGAGAGAATATTGAGAATACAAAGAATATTTTTCAAAAGGTGATTATTAGTCTTTTTAGCGTTATTTTCTTTTTTTTTTGTTTTGATTTAGTGTTAAAATATACGGAAAAAATAGAAAGGAAAGGCTTACCTTGGCGAGCCTCCGGCCATTGGTTGCGGCCAAACCACGGCGGACAGATAGCGGCGCAAGGAGCTGTGGCGAAACCCTAGCAGAGGGTTTTTTGTTCTTTTTTTTCTTTTTCCTACCGCAAAAATGAGGTTTCAGGAAAAAAAATGCTTTAAATAGCAGATCAAAACGACGCCATTTGATGGCCTGAGGGGTAAAATTGCACAATTAGCCCCTCCTGGTTACAACACGCTTCAATTAAGCCCATTTTATTTTTTTTAAAAATTTGGGCCGCAGATTTGACTTTTGTTTCAATTTGGTCCCTCACTGCGCAGCGTTTTGGAAAGAGGAGATAATTTCCCTTTCGGTCCTCTACTGTTACGCGCATATTTAAGTTGGTCCTATTTTCTAAATTTTTCTAAATCTGCCCCATTTGTTTCCGTTTTTAAGTTCAATTTAGCCTTTTTTTAGTTATTTTATTCATTTTAATTTTTATTATAATTAAGTTATACTTTTTATTGTTATTATAATTATTATTATTTCATTCATACACGTATCATTTCTATATATGCATGTTTTATATAGCATACTTGCATGGTTTTTAATATATAATATATATACATTTTTATAGTATTCACATAATCTTTTCTTATATAATATATATACATATTTTCATGGTTTACCTATAGGTATACTTATGCATTTTTTGTAAATATATACACGTATACATACTTTTTTTATTTTCACATACATATGCACATATACATATTTTTTTAGAAATTATTTTTTTTTGTCTTACATATTTCATTTTTTTTCTTTTTTATATGTATACTTGTATACGTGTATTAAATATATGCATACACAGATTCTCAAATTTACTTGTATATTGTGCTTGTATATACATATTTTGTAAATACATATACATATATATTTAAATTAAAGTTTTTGTTTCATATTATGCATTAACTTTTAACATACCTTTTGGGAAATATATTTTGGTTTTATCGAAGCATTAAAATCATCATATTTTTACAAATTTCCAAAATATTTGGCATTCATGATTCTCGGGAAAGATTGTGTCCTAACTTACTGGATTGTGATTATTTTTCGATTAATTTAGAAAGCCAAGTGTTTGTTTGCAATAAATTCACAAATTTCAAATAAAAGCTTATTCTCGGGAATTCAAAAATGTTGGGTCCTAACTTACTGGTCATGACATTTTCTTCTCGGAATAAGAATTTTCAAAAGCAAAAGGCAATATTCGGGTATTTTGAGGATTTAAAAACATTGCGCCCTAACTCACTGGGTGTGGTGTTTTATTTCTTTGAAATAAGAAAGTCTTATCATTTTAATTCATTCATGAAATAAAAAGTTTCCTTTTAAAATCTTTTCAAATTTTCGACACCAAGGCATAAATAAAATCAATTTGGTACCAATTTTGGGTGTTACGAGGGTGCTAATCCTTCCTCGTGCGTAATTGACTCCCGAACCTGTTTTCTCAAAATTCGCAGACAAAAATTATTTTTAAGGTGCTCCGATCACACTTTAATAAAGGATCGGTGGCGACTCCAATTTTTGTTTTTTAAGTCGACAACTAAAATTTTTGTTTTCAAAAAAACGGTTTCGACACTAGTTATGAGGTCTTTTTGGTTTTTCTAAAATTGATTTTGAAACTCGTTTATTACAATTTTTGTAAAATTCTACTGATAAATTCTCTTTGTTTTTGGAAACTTTGTTTATGTTTGTTTGTAAATATTTTGTTTTAATTTTCAATTATTAAAAAAGAAAAAATAATAATTATGTGTTTAGATCTTTGCACATTTCTTATTACACAAGCAACATGTAAAGTGGAGCAATTGTAGACACCTAATTTTGTTAGGGTCCTTAATCCAAATTTTGGTAGTAAATGTGATACATACCTAGGAGGGTCTGGATCTGGGTGTTTCTTGATCATTAGTCAAATTAGAATTTTATATTACTTAGAGATTTGTTTAATATATTATACATTTATTTATCCATTTAATTTAAGTTTCGGTTACATAAAACTTGTAAATTAAATATTTAGTTAATTTTATTTCTTATTTATTTATTAAATAGAGTTCGATTAATGGCATTTTTAATCACAAGTTGATTAAGACAAATCTATTTCTATTATTCTTTTTACAAGTTATTCAAAGATGTTGCATAATTGGTTTCTTCATCAAAATGGGTCTTGGATTCACCTAAAATAGGCTTATTCAATAAGAATTTTTTAGCCGAATTGAATTTTTTAGTATAATTTTAAGATTAAATTAAATTTTCATTTTATGATTGGGTGTTTGGAATTGTTTGCCTTAGGTTGGGTTTATTTTATTTCGGTTTCAATTAATTTTGAACTACTTTAAAATAATTTTGGTGTAATTGGACAATTTCTTGATGAAAATCAGGTCATGGATATTCAGATACCCACATATTACTCTTAAAACTGAAAAAAGTTAAAAAATTATTTTTAAATAAATATTTGTTTTTGTTTTTTAATTTAATTTTTAATTATAATTTATTGGGATAAATCTCAAAATTATACATGAACTTTGATTTAATATGCAATTGTATACATGAACTTTAATTTAGTGTAATTATATACGTGAAACTCTAATCGTGATTCAAATGTATACTTGAAATTTTAATTTTGATTTAATCACAAATAAATACATCAAATATTGGATAAATATAATTATTTATGTAAACAATATGTAAAAATAAAATTATGTTATATCAATAATTGTGTTAATAATTTACAAGAATTGGATCAAATCAAATTTTTTTATATAAAATTACATAAAACCAAAATTTATATATACAATTACACATTAAACCATAATTTATTTTGCCCCAATTAAGAGTCCATAACTATTCTCAAAATAAATTCAAGCATTTCTCCTTTTATCATATTTGATCAGGAATAGCTCCACTTTATTTGTATCAGATTTTTGTAATATTATAAATTTATAAAATTTGAAATAATAATTATTCATTATATCATTTATATATATATATATTTAAGGTTGTTAATATACAAAATTAAAAAAATGTTGATAGATGACAATTTAATTGAATGCGTTTAAAGAATCATTGGAGATTAGAGATGGAAATGTATGAGAGAGAATGAGACTGCATACCCTATGCATGAGTTTTTTAGTCATCTCTATAAAACTCCTCGTAAGCTTGATGAATCACTATCTCATAGACACATACCTTCAATGGCCATGAATAGTCAACTCAACCCAGGCAAATTTAGATGTGGGCACTTGCAAAGTATGTTGACTATGCAGTGCGAAGCATAATTCCTTAATTAGTACATCAAGATGTTTGCGATTGGTGAAGTACACATCAAGCGACATATACTTCTCTTCTCTTTATAAAAGTTAATGAAAAGTTCTTAATTCGGCAACATAAAATTACTTCTAATAGATAGTTAACTAATGCCATACCTTCTCATAATAAAATTCTGGTGTTACATAACATCATCTTTCACTAAATATTATATCTTTACATAACACAACTATTAAAAATTTGTTTCATTTCAACACAATTATTTTAATGTAAAAAATACATTTTAAAAAATATTAATCAAAATAAAATAGTTGCAATAGAATATCAAGCTTCAAACCTATCTTTTGACATATAAAATATAAACGCTTACTAAATAAACTCAACCCAAAGGAGAGGGTTGAGCAAAAACATCAACCAACTCGAATTGAGGTGATTGGACGGTTTATGCAATGTAAGTTCAAAAATCACTGTTATTGGAAACTGAACTGAATTCTATTTTTAGTTAATATATAATTAATTTTAATTTTTATGATATAAAAAATTATTTTATATTTAAAATAGTGAAAATAATTTAAAAGTTCTTGAGATTTTATTGTTTTTTAGAAAGACCTTGAAATTTTGTCACATATTATTGAAAAACCATAAAACAAAGCTCATTTTTATTAAAATAAATCTAAAAAATCAAAACAAAAAAATTAATATAAAAAATTTGAGAACCGAACCGAGCCAAACAAAATTATGATGGATGGTTCAAAAAATCTAAAAAACCTTACTGAATTGAACCAATATCATCCCTACTTAGCACTTACCTTATTTGTTTATTCATAAACAATAACTTATTATATATTATTTGTTTTGAACCTTTTTAATCATGGTGAGATTTTAATAAACCAATAACAAGTTGCTATTTGGGAATGAGTGTTGTTGTATTGACAGATGCATTTTGCAATGGGTTGGCTGGGGTAGGCATTTCAAGGCCGGTAATGGAAATTGATAATTTTTATTAAACTCTTGTCAGCTAATAAAAGTTCATAATTTTTCTAATTCTGGTTTCATTTCAGAAATCTTAACAGAAAATGGAAACTCCCACCAATGTTGTGGAAGACATGGATTTATGTGCTGTGATTTCTGAAGTCAACATGGTTGACTCAAATCTAAGAGAATGGTGGCTTGATACTAGTGCCACATGTCATATCTGCTGCGACAAAGACTCCCTTTCTAAGTTGGAGCCTTGTGAAAATGGAGAGAAGCTCTATATGGGCAATGCTACGACTTTCAAGATCAAGGGGAAGGATATTGTGGTCTTGAAGCTGACTTCTAGCAAAGAACTCAAGCTCCAAAATGTGTTGTATGTTCCTGACATACTAAAGAACCTTGTTTCTGGGACACTCCTAAGTGTATACGGTTTTAGGCTGGTGCTTGAATCCCAGAAGCTAGTTTTGTCTAAAGGGAGAATGTTTGTGGGAAGGGGATATGTATTAAATGACATGTGAAAACTTAATGCAATCTTTGTAAAAGTAAAGACTATGAATAAGAATGTTGCTTCTTCTTCTGTTTATATGCTTGAGTTATTTAATTTATGGCATGGTAGGTTTGGACATGTTAATTATGATACTTTACGTAGATTAATTAATTTAGAGTACTTTCCTTCATTTCACATTAATTATAAATATAATGTGAAGCTTGTGTTGAGACAAAATTAATAAGGCTCTCATTTTAAATTGTTGAAAGAAATACAGAACCACTTGATCTAATACATAGCGATGTTTGTGACTTAAAATTTGTTCAAACCAGAGGAGGGAATAAATATTTTATTACCTTCATTGATGATAGCAAAAAATATTGTTAAAAATGAAGCTATAGAGAAATTTATTCTCTATAAACAGAAAGTTGAAACCCAACTTAATAAAAAAGATTAAGATGGTGAGCAATGATCATGGTGGTGAATACGTTGAACCATTTGGTGAATACTGTGCACAACATGGTATTATTCATGAAGTGACACCACCATACTATCCTCAATCAAATGGAGTAGTTGAGCGAAAAAATCAGATTCTAAAGGAAATGATCAACGCATTGCTAGGAAGCTCTAGGTTATCACGGAACATGTGGGGGAATCTATTTTGTCAGCTAATTGCCTTTTAAATAAGGTTCCCCGCAAGAAAATGGACAAGACACCATATGAGTTATGGAAAGGTAGAAAACTTTCCTACAACTACTTGAAAGTGTGGAGGTGTCTTACAAAGGTAATGGCTCTGTTACCAAAGCAAATGAAAATAAGTCCTAAAACGGTGGATTGTATTTTCATTGGCTATGCAGATCATAGCAATGCATATAAGCTTCTTGTGTATGAATCAAAGAATCTTGACATTCACAAGAATACTATATTGGAATCAAAGAATGCTTCATTCTTTGAAAATATCTTCCCTTGTAAAGCTAAGGAAGCTTATTCAAGTTCAACAAAACGAACTTCAGAAACTATAGATGAAAATAGTTAAGACGAGGTTGAAACTAAGATAGAGCCAAGGAGTAAACGAGCAAGGTGGAAAAATCTTTTGGACTAGATTTTTTAACCTTTATGCTAGAGGTCGAACCTTAAACATATAATGATGCTAAACGATCATCCAAAAGCACTTTATGGAAAGATGCTATTAAAAGTGAAATTGAATCCATCATGCAAAATCATACATGAGAATTAGTGGAACTTCCTCTAGGAATTAAACCATTAAATTCTAAGTGGATTTTCAAACAGAAAATGAAAGCAGATGGAACAATTGACAAGTACAAGGCCAGATTGGTTATAAAATGTTATAGACAAAATGAAGGTACTGACTATTTTGATATTTTTTTCTCCAATATCCAAGATAACTTCGATAAGGATGATACTTGTGAATGCCACCTTGCGGAACTGAGAAGCACATCAAATGGATGTTAAAATAGTTTTCCTAAATGGAGATCTTGATGAAGTACAACGTGAGGGTCATATAGTTCCAAGACAAGAAAGGAAAGTTTGTAAATTGGTAAAATATTTATATGGACTTAAGCAAGCACCAAAGCAATGGTATGAAAAGTTTGATAATGTTATGATGATAAATGGCTTTAAGATTAATGAATGTGACAAATGTGTGTATGTCAAAACTACTAAAGTTGGATACATAATCTTATGCTTATACATTGATGCAATACTCATTGTTGTATGTAACAATGAAATGGTAAAACGTACCAAAAACATGTTAAATTTAACATTTGACATGAAAGATATAAGACTAGCTGAAGTGATTTTGGGCATCCAAATCAAGAGGTCATTTGAATGTCTCATATTGACTCAGTCACACTATGTGGACAAGATTCTTGGAAAATTTATCAAGGATGATTCTGGTATAGCTAGAACTCCAATAGATACGAGTCAACATCTGTCCAAAAACAAAGGTGAAAGTGTTGACCAAGTGGAACATGCAAGGTTCATAGGTAGTCTAATGTATCTTATAAGTTGTACTTGACCACATATTGCATTCACTGTGAGCAGTTTAAGCATATTTACAAGCAATCCAGGGGAAAACCACTAGAAAGCAATTGTGAGGATACTGAGATATCTCAGATATACTCGGGACTACGGATTGCATTATTCCAGAGAATCTGCTATCTTAGAAGGATTCTCTGATGCCAGTTGGATTTCTGATATTCAAGATACCAAAGGCACAAGCAAATATGTCTTTACATTGGGAGGAAGAGCTGTGTCAAGGAAATCCTCAAGACAAACGATTATGACCAGATCCACAATGGTGTCTGAGTTTGTAGCTCTAGACAAACCTATAAAAGAGGCTGAATGGCTTCGAAACTTCTTAGAGAATATTATTGACTATGCCCACAATATGTATATATTGTAACAATCAAGCAACAATTGGTAGAACACAAAATGTAATATATAATGGTAAGTCTAGACATATGCGTTGTCAACACAATATCGTTAGACAACTAATCTCAAATAGAGTTATCTCTATTGATTTTGTAAAATCAAAAGATAACATTATAGATCAGCTAACTAAAGGCTTAAAATGAGATCAGGTTGATAAAATATCAAAGGGAATGGGACTAAAGCCTATGAAAATTAAAGGAGCTATGTAAAGGAAAACCTAACCTAGTTGATTGGTCCAAAATTTGATGAGCGTCAAAACCACCAAATATAAATTCCTACAAAAATATAATAGTAAATTGAAATATAGAATAGTAGGGTCGAATTCACAAGGACTGATTATCTAATTTCACCTTTTTCTTGTGACCAGATTTGCTGTCGCGATCACAGTCATGCCCACGACTTGTCCGTAGTAGTGCTGAAAAAGAAAAAAATAAAAATAGGGGGTTTAAATTGATTAAGAAGTGTAATAAAATAAAATAAAAACAAATGCAAAAATGAAAAAAAATTAAGAAAATAAAATAAATTGGTAAATAAAATATTTTTAAGCTTAGCTTAGCCTCGGTGTACTTCGATCTTGGATGGATCCTTGAAACAGATTTTCCCTTCCAATTAATAAGCTGGTTATAGCAATCGGGGATCCCTCAAACCGCCAACTCTTCTTCTCGTAGTTGATCCTGGTATCACCTGCAAATAGAATCTTGTCGAATTTCCAACCATATGGCACGTACCCGTAATTTAAGACTTCGACAGCCTTATGATCTGAAAAGCCCAACTCAAATTCACAGCCTCAACCGTGTGAGTCGTTTAAATCCAATCACTACCTCCCTTGACAGAATCCAAGAATAGACTACGAGATTTTGAATACAGCACCGCCAACTCAATTTCCCAACTGTACCCCAAAAGATTCCAACCCAACGCGCGCTTTTTGAATTGAAATTGAATCAACTTTGAGAAATGAATTTGTACTATCCCAAATACCGGAGAGATAGCGAATACCAAATTGCAAAGTATTTAGTGCGGATTCATATCTTACGGTTACTTTTTTGAAGTGATAACTAGACTAAGGATAAAAAGGATTTAGTTAATCATGAAAAGAATCATAATAAATGGTTTAAATGGAATTATAGAAAGTGGGAAGGAAAAGGGCCTTGGAACGTAATTAAACCTAAAGTTGAAAGTAAAAGAAAAAAAATTGAAAAAACAGAATAGGGGTGACGCAAGAAAGGGAAAGAAATAATAAAGAATAAAAAATTTATTAAACCCTAAAGGTAAAAGTGTGTTCAATTGGTTGTAGCCACTAAGTATTTATACACACCTTTAGTACTAAAATTTATCTAGATTTTTCCTAAATATTATCACTAAATAATTCTAAATGTTATCATTAAATAATTCAAAATTTAAAAATTGAATTTAAACTAGAATTTAAACTAGTTACAGAGTTGTAACAATATCAAAAATCATTCAATCTTTATCCAACCACTTTTAAAAAATCTTCAACCCTTCAATCTTTATCCAATCATTTTTTAATCTTCAATCTTTCAATCAAGCCCTCCTCTTTTCTTTTTGTTCCAATTTAGCCCCTTCTTGTAAGAGTTTGAATTCAGCACACCAACTTCATTCCTGATAAGAAAAATCCAAATTTAATAGTATTTTATTTGATAATTAGTCAGAAATAAATATATTAAAATACTAATTTATCTTGCTATCAAATTTTTGATAGGCGTCGAAACCACCAAATATAAATTTCTATGACAAATATAACAGTAAATTGATATATAGAGCAGTAGGGTCAAATCTACAGGGACTGGTTATCTAATTTTGCCTTTTGTTGTGACCAGATTTGCTGCCGCGGTCAGTCGTGCCCACGACTTGTGCGTAGTAGTGTTGAAAAAAGAAAATAAAAATGGGAGGTTTAAATTAATTAAAATAATAAAATAAGGAAATATGAAGTGTAATAAAATAAAATAAAAACAAATGCAAAAATTCAAAAAAAATTAAGAATATAAAATAAATTGGTAAATAAAATATTTTAAAGCTTAGCCTTAGCCTCGGTGTACTCTGATCTTGAATCGATCCTTAAAAAAAATTTCCCTTCCAAGCGATAAGTTGGTTATAGCAATCGAGGATCCTTTAAACCGCCAACTCTTCCTCTCGTAGTCGATCCCGGTATCACCTGTAAATTGACCCTTGTCGAATTTCCAACCACGTGGCACATACTCGTAATTTAAGACTTCGACAGCCTTGTGATCTGAAAAGCCCAACTCGAATTCACAACCTCAACCGTGTGGATCATTTAAATCCGATCACTACCTCCCTTGATAGAGTCCAACTAGCTTTCTCCAATTAAACAAGCTAATTTGTTCGCAGGATTTTGAATACAGCACTGCCGACTCAACTTCCCAACTATACATCAAACGATTCCAACCCAATGTGCGCTTTTTGAATTGAAATCGAATCAATTTTGAGGGACGAATTTGTACTATCCCATATACGTGAGAGATAGCAAATATCAAATTGCAAAGTATTTAGTATGGGTTCATATCTCACGATTACTTTGTCGAAGTGATAACCAGACTAAGGCTTAAAAGGATTTAGTTAATCATCAAAAGAATCATAATAAATGGTTTAAATTGAATTATGGAAAGTGGGAAGGAAAAGGGCATTGGAAGGTAATTAAACCTAAAGTTGAAAGTAAAAGAAAAAAAAATTGAAAGAACAGAATAGGGGTGACGTAGGAAGGGGAAAGAAAAAAGAAAGAAAAAAGAAATTATTAAATCCTAAAGGCAAAAGTGTGTTCAATTGGTTGTAGCCACTAGGTATTTATACACACCTTTAGTGCTAAAATTTAGCTAGATTTTTCCTAAACATTATCACTAAATAATTCTAAATATTATCACTAAATAATTCTAAATATTATCACTAAATTTGAAATTTAAAAATCGAATTTAAACTAGAATTTAAAGTAGTTACAAAGTTGTAACAATATAAAAAATCCTTCAATCTTTATCCAGCTACTTTTAAAAAAAATCTTCAACCCTTTAATCTTTATCCAATTATCTTTGAATCTTTAATCTTTCAATCAAGCCCTCCTCTTTGCTTTTTGTTCCAATTTAGCCCCTTTTTGTAAGAGTTTAAATTCAGCACACCAACTTCATCAAATTTCCCCTACTTAGCCGATGTTTGTCCTCAAGCATGATATCCGCTAAAAATAATTTGTCAATCCATTTCAAAATCAAAGCCCCTTTTTCTAGTCAAGCATACATCAAACAATTAGATGAATCAAAAATAAACAATTGTTAAACTCAATCAATAAGCATTTTATAAAATCTCAAACAATATGTCAAACTCAACTATTTTACTAAATTTAGGCTCAATCAAGCATGCAAAACAGTCATACTCAATATATGATTTTATTTATACCTATATACATTTTTTTGTTTTTTATTATTTTTTCAAACGTAGTCAAGTCTTTTGACTTGAAGTGAGATGACAACCCAAGCACCTCACCCCAGTTACTCAAACCCGACACGTTCTCTTTATTTAATTTTTTTTATTTTTAACAAATTCGAGACATAATTAAACCTTTTGACATGAATTGAGATGACAACCAAGCACCTCATCCCGGTTACTCAGTTTCACATCCCTAATCGATTTATTTCTCAAGGCATCTCGATTAGCGGAGTGTTACAAGTTCCGGCTCATCACCAAACCTTTTGACCCGAAATGAGATGACAACCCAAACACCTTATCCTGATTACTAAACTTGGTCACATTTCCAAATCTTCACTCTTAACCAAGCTATTTATTTATTTATTTATTTATTTATTTATTTATTTATTTAAAAGAGTACTTTCATTAGGTAATTTCAACAAAACCAACAATTTTCATGAAATTTAGACTAAGGCATAACATTTTCAGTTCTACAAAATATTCATTGATCAAGCAAGCAATAGTTATTCATGATTCACCCACTTATTTAAGTAAACTAAACATAAGAATTAGAAGTTTATTTCTGAAATGAATTAAAAAAAAATTATTCTTAGCAAAACACGTGCAAAAAAAAGTATGGCATGATCCAAACTTCCCCCCTACTTAGCCCATATTGCTCCCAATGTGTAAAAAGAATAATATGAATGGAGAAAGTGTACTCCCTATTTATATTTAATGGACTGGAGGGCGATGGAAGTGATCGCTTTGTAGAACGGTGAGGATGTTTGAGATGTTGGCTTCTATTATTTCGAGGCGAGCTTCAATGCGATGAAGTAGTTCATCTACAGTTGAAGGTGGTTGCTCCTGGAAAACAACATGATAAAACAGATTAAAATAATATTTTATTTAATTATCAAACTAAACTAAAATTTAAAATTAAATTAAATAAATAAATAAAAATAAATGTGGTTGCCTCTCATTAAGCACTTTTGTTTAGCGTCGTTAGCTCGACGACCTGAGTGTTATTCATTTGGTTTCTCAAGAATTAACTCTTCCATCATGTGTATTTGGAATTCCTCCATTTATTGGTGGATTAAGGCATCTTTTAGCTTCTCCGTTCGGGTTTTCCTTTTCCTTTATTGGAATCCTTAACTGTTCCGGTAACGGTTTGAATTCCAGTTCCAAAGCCTGTAAAATAGAAGGCAAGAGTTTAGTTTTAGAAGGAGAAAGTTCAAAATATTTACCTTGACTTCTAGGAAATTGTGGAGTCTCCAATAGAAAAACAGTTTCACGAATCAGTTCTTTGAATGTCATTAACTCCTCCAATTTATCCATCGTATCGAGGTCTAAACTCTTGCAAAGTACAGTTTGCAACTCATCCTCTTCATGATACTCAAAAATGAAATTTCGTTAGTGGTTCAATAATAACAACACTAGAAATATTCTACATTTTACTGGGTTAACCCATCGCCTCATAAACATTAAATTTTATCACCTCACCGTCGAATTTCATAGTGAGGGTTCCACTTCGAACATCAATCTTTGTTAGTACTTAGGAATAGTCTCTCGAGTAGAATAGCAAAAGCATTTTTTGAGTGGTCGTCCTCCATATCGATGATATAAAAGTCTGTAGGAAAAATTAGTTCATTTACCTTTACGAGGAAATCTTCTAGTACCATTTCTGGATATACGCATGACATGTCTACCAGTTGAATAATCACCCATGTTTCTTTCAGAAGACCTATGTTTAGTAATTTAAAAATAGATAAAGGTATTACATTACTAGATGCTCCCAAATCACACATGACTTTCTTTATACCAATATTACCTATTTTGCAGGATATAGAAAACATACCTTGGTCCTTACACTTAGGTAGGATTTTTTTTGTAGCACTGTAAAAACATTTTCTCCCACATTCACCCATTTGTTTCCTTGGAACTTCTTTTTGCCAATACACAGTTCTTTCAAAAATTTTACGTAGCGTGGAACCTGTTTAATTGCATCAAGTAAAGGAATATTAATTTCTACCTTTTGAAATGTCTCACGGATTTCTTTTTCCTCTAGTTCCTTTTTAACTTGGGTGAGCCTTCTAGGGTATGGGGGAGGTACAACAAATGGTTTACGAAGCACCAGCTCAGTGGGAGCTGCTAGTTCGGCTTCCTGTTCAACTTCATGATCACGACTCATACCTAGCACTAGTTCTGACTCTTTTCTATCCTTTACAGTCACAACACTTTCATTTGAACGTGGGTTCGGCTCAATTTGATATGGTAATTTTCCTTGGTTCTCCAAACGACTAACCGTAAGAGCTAACTTACTTATTTGTTTATCCAATTCTTGGAAATGTGCTTCAATCTTTTGTTAGAACTTTTTAGTGCTAACGGCTAACCTCTCTACTATAGCTTCAAGAGATGACTTTGGAGGTTGATACTGTTGAGGTGGAGGTGGTCTTTGTTGATATGGTTGATTGTGCTTAGGGCTCGGCCAATAGCTCAAGTTTGGGTGATCCTTCTACCTTGCATTGTATGTCCTTGAATATGGATCATAATGCCTTTGAGGTGGCCCTGGGAAGTTCCCAACGGTGTTTACTTGTCTAGTTATGTCCTCAAGTAAAATCGGGCACGGTTCGGTAGGATGATCAAGCTTAGCACATATCTCGCACAGTTGAGCTAGGTTTGTCTATGTTACAAGCATATTTTTAACCACATTAGTAAGTTCATCAATCTTATTTACTATGGAAGGAGTACTTAGCTCATGAACCCTTCTCGTAGGTTCTATAGGTGGTCGATATTGTTGAGAATTTACAGCCATGGTCGAAATTAATTCCTTAGCTCTTTGAGGAGTCATGTACACAAGAGCCCCTCCACTAGAAGCATCAATCATCTTTATTTCCATTGGAAGTAACCTCTCGTAGAAATATTGTAAAAGCGACTGTTCAAACAGGCCATATTGTGGGCAACTTGTGCACAACTTCTTGTATCGCTCACAATATTCATAGAGTGCCTCTTCTTCCTTTTATTATATTCTGGCTATACTCCTCCTTAATTCGGCTACTCGAGCCTCTAGGAAAAATCTGTCAAGAAACAATCGAGACATATCAGTCCAAGTATTAACAGACCCCAGAGATAAATAAAACAACCATTCTCTAGCAGAGTCAGCTAATGAAAAAGGAAAGCTCGTAGTTTTATTTGATCCTCAATTGCTCCTTCTGGTTTCATACTCAGACAAACCATGTGGAACTCTTTCAGATGAGTATGAGGGTTCTAATTTTTCAAATCGCGAAAAGTAGGCAATAAATGTATTAATCTTGACTTTAACTCGAACATTGTTTCACCCACCGGATAAGTTATGTATAGCGGTTGTTGTTCATATGGTGCAGCTGCAAGTTGGTGTATAGTTTGATTTGCCATGTCGTCTGAATCTTAGGATAAGTAAATATCTTCAATGTAAGATCCTTCTTCAAAATCAGGTTATGGTTGTTTACCACGCCAAATTGCTTCTCTTCGAAGTGTTCGAGCCAATTTTTCTTTCTCCGGTTCAAATCTAAAGTCCCCAATTTTGACCTAGTCATAAAGAAAACAAACAAAAATTAAAAAATTTTCACCAATCCTCGACAACGGCACCAAAATTTGATAAGCTTTGAAACCACCAAATATAAATTCCTACGACAAATATAATAGTAAATTTAAATATAGAGCAGTAGGGTCGAATCCACAGGGACTGGTTCTCTAATTTCGCCTTTTCTTGTAACTAGATTAGTTGTCGCGATCACAGTCGTGCCCACGACTTGTATGTAGTAGTGCTAAAAAAAAGAAATAAAAATGGGGGGTTTAAATTAATTAAGATAATAAAATAAGAAAATATGAAGTGTAAAAAATAAAATAAAATAATGCAAAAAATAAATTTAAAAAAATAAAATAAATTGGTAAATAAAATATTTTTAGGCTTAGCCTTAGCCTTGGTGCACTTCGATCTTGAATTGATCCTTGAAACAGATTATCCCTTCGAAGGGATAAGCTGGTTATAGCAATCGAGGATCCCTCAAACCGCCAACTCTTCCTCTCGTAGTCGATCCCAGTATCACCAGCAAATCGACCCTTGTCAAATTTCCAACTACGTGGCACGTGCCCGTAATTTAACACTTCAACAGCCTTGTGATCTGAAAAGCCCAACTCGAATTAGCAACCTCAACCGTGTGGGTCATTTAAATCCGATCACTACCTCCTTTGACGGAATCCAACTAGCTTTTTACAATTGAACACGACAATTTTTTCGCGAGATTTTGAATACAGCACTTCCGACTCAACTTCCCAATTGAACGCCAAACGATTCCAACCCAACACGCGTTTTTTGAATTGAAATCGAATCAAATTTGAGGGACGAATTTGTATTATCCCATATATGAGAGAGATAGCGAATACAAAATGGCAAAGTATTTAGTGTGGGTTCATATCTCACGATTACTTTGTCGAAGTGATAAAAGGGCTAAGGCTAAAAAGGATTTAGTTAATCATGAAAAGAATCATAATAAATGGTTTAAATGGAATTATGGAAAGTAGGAAGGTAATTAAACCTAAAGTTAAAAGTAAAAGAAAAAAATTGAAAGAACAGAAAAGAGGTGATGTAGGAAGGGGAAAGAAAAAAGAAAGAATAAAGAATTTATTAAATCCTAAAGGTAAAATTGTGTTCAATTAGTTGTAGCCACTAGGTATTTATACACACCTTTTAGTTATAATATTTAGCTAGATTTTTCCTAAACATTATCACTAAATAATTCTAAATATTATCATTAAATAATTTGAAATTTAAAAATTGAATTTAAACTAGAATTTAAACTAGTTACAGAGTTGTAACAATATCAAAAATCCTTCAATCTTTATCCAGTCACTTTTAAAAAAAAATCTTAAACCCTTCAATCTTTATCCAATCATCTTTGAATTTTCAATCTTTCAATCAAGCCCTCCTATTTGCTTTTTGTTCCAATTTAGCCCTTTTTTGTAAGAGTTTGAATTCAGCACACCAACTTCATTCCTGATAAGAAAAATCAAAATTTGATAGCATTTTATTTGATAATTAGCCAAAAATAAATATATTAAAAATACGAATTTATCTTGCTTTCAAGATCCTAAGATCTACGTTCAAAGGGACAACCTACTTGCATAGACCTTGTGAGGTCACTGTGGGGGTTCTTATCCCAAGTTCGTTCATATGATATAAATAGTGATTTAAAATGAGGTAGGTTAAACAAAGCTTTTAATGACCATTGTGTGTTTCGGTGAGCCGAGCAACATAAATCACCTATGTGAGAGTGAAGTGCGGCCGCTTCGAGGAGACTACTGGGGCATAGTTCTCTCAAACTCTTGCAAAACCAGGAGATGTTCATGGCCATATGAACATACCCATGAGAACGAAGACCTTGCCAGAGAGGCAGTTGTGTGAGGTATATTATTGTTTACAGAAACAACAGGATAGCTCAAGGACATCGCGTCTACTAGTTAGCTAGTAAAGTAAATATACTTTCACAATGGAAGGTTCAAAGGTTGATGTCTACCCATCCTATGTAACTATCAATCGTAGAATCTATCACCACATCGAATCAATGTTTTTCATTAAAACTATCAATTTCATTCATATCGGGGATTGTTGGAAAAATATAATTTTTTGGAATCTTTGAGGCATATTTTCAATTGGTAAATGAGGGATTTTGAATCATAAAATTATGATTTTATGTTCTACTCCGTAAGACCTTTACTAGGGGTGAGCAAAACTCGATTCGACTCGAAAAAATCGAAAAAAAATTCGAATTTTGAGTTAAACAAATCGAGTTATTCGAGTTAATCGAGTTATTCGAATCAACTCGAATTTTTTTTCGAATTTCGAGTTCGAATCGAGTTGAGTTTTCGAATTCGAATAACTCGAATAATCCGAATAATTCGAATATCAAACTATAATATTTTACATTTTACCCCAAACTCCCAAACCTTTTTATTTTTCCCTCAAAACTTTTACTCCTTCCCACTTTCCCCCCAAAACTTTTATTCCCCTCCCCTCCCAACCCCTTAATCTACCCAAAATCCATTTCCCACCAAAATTTTACTCTCCCATTTATTTTTTCTCAAAATTTTACTCCCAAAAACCCTCAAAACCTTTTATTTTCCCCCAAAATTTTTACTTCCTCCCACTTTTCCCCTAAAACTTTTATTCCCTTCCCATCCCACCTCCCATCTATCCCAAACCCTTCCCCCTCCAATTTTTTTTAATATTTTCCCTCCATCTATTTACTTTCCCTCAAACTTTTATTCTCCAAAACTTTTTATTTTTCCCCTAAACTTTTACTTCTTACCCTTTACTCTCAAATAAAAAATCAAAATTATCCAAAAAAAATCACTAAACATAAATAGTAATAATTTTATTTATATCTACTATTTATTTTATTAAATTAAATTTCACATTTTATATTATTTATATTATTAAATTGTTTAGTCATATTGAATATTTATATTAAAATTAAATTATTAATTATGCCATAAAATATCCGTGTTAAAATTTTATATTGGTATCAATTTCACATTTTATTTTTAAAATAACTTTTATTAAAAATCATATTTTTACATTTAATATATTTTTTAATTCTAAAATACATAGTGACAAAAATCTGAAGATAATTAAAACAACTAAGCAAGCAAAGAAGCTAATCAATATATAAAAAATTAATAAATAAATTATGAAGTGATGAAAGTTAATAAAAATTTTGATTAAGGTGGACAAATTTTATTACGATGGGTGACAATGGTTACAAGGACCCAAAATTATTTTTTAAAATTTAACTCGAACAAATATATTCGATTCGATTCGAATTCCATCTCACTCGACTCGATTCGAGAAAACTTCAAATAAAGTTAGGATGATAAAATGAGATTCGAAAACTTGATTAACTCGAAAATTTTCGATTCGATTCGATCGAATGCTCACCCCTAACCTTTACAACGGAATATCATATGCTCAATATGGTTGAGTGATGAATGAGAAATTGATGTCAAAGTAAGCTACTTGTGAATTATATTGAGGAAAATGAAAAAGCATTAGTCTCACATTGATTGGGAACCAAGTGTGGAACTTGTATATAAATGTAAACCCACTTGGTGGTTATTGAATGACCAAACTAATGCTTTCTCTCATGCGCAGGCAGGGTGCAAATCCAAATCTACTAGGGTTAGGGGCGCACCTGCATGACGTAGGCGACGTTAAATGTCCAGACCGGTCGAGCCCTTTTGGGCCTATGAATATTTTAGCCCAGTATGTATTTTATTTTATTTTTCTCGGTAGATATTATATAGAACTTGTTTTAAAATGAAAAATATCTCGTTTTGATTTGATTTTAATCAAATTGATTTGATTTTATTCAAATTGATTTAAAGGCTCCTTTAATGCAGATTTGTATTTTTATTCATGGAAATAAAAGTCTAAAGAATACTGTAGAATTCTTTAGAGACACACAACGAATTTATTTCACTCTCAAAAATTCTTTTATTTTTCTCTCCAAATTTTCAAACGTTCGGTGATAGAAGAAGTAAGGTTTGTTCATTGATCACTGCAGAGGTACTACTATCACGATCATTTTGTTGTTGTATCATGGGAGATAGACGACCAATGTTTCTCCAAGTACCATAGAAGTGATCGAATCTGTCTTAAGGAAACTATGAAAACAGGCCTCAACATTTCGGAAAACTTGATTCCCTTATTCGACTTCTGGTGTTTTTACATAAATATAAATATTTTTATATTATTTGTTCAAATATTTTATTTAATATAAATATTTATATTTATATTTATATTTGTTTGCTAACGTGTTTTGCCCAATAGTGATAGTGGAAGGGGATAGCAGTAAGGCCTTACAATCGAGACTAAGTGGAAGTGTACGGGAACTTTGCCAAAAGCCTTAGGAAGGGTGGTTCAACCTACCTTACACACAGGAGGTGAATCAAGTTGCTAATTTTATGGCTCATACTACTTTGAATATATCACCTAGTTTATACAAGTTTACTAGACTACCTAATGGGGTATGGATTGCTTTACTCACCGATGCATTTAATAGCACAACTTGCTTAAGGGATTGTTGCTTCTTCTTTTTTTTTGTTTTTTGCTATTACGTTATTGTAACTTACCCTTTTATTAAAAAAATTTGCAAAATTCAAAAACTAAATATTATTTTATCTTTTTATTCAAATGGATGCAATGTCATTAACGACACAAATAAACACTATCTATAATTTCTCAAAAAAGAAAAAAAACATTGAAAAAAATTAAATTAATTAAAACTAAATTATAAAGACTAAAGCGTTGTTTGATAATGCATTAAAAAATTTAAATGAATTGAAATTTAATATATTCAGCAATTTAGTTTTTAGAAATTATTTCCAATGAAAAAAAAATTATTAAAAAAATAGTTAATGAAATTTTAAAATTTTTTTAGCCTGCTCGCCTAACACGTCTCTGACTGTTGAGGAAGAAATTTTGCAGGTCCAAATAGATCCTGATTCTGCGTCTGAGGGGTTTGAGTTTTGCTTGGTAGGTTGTTATTTGACGGCAAGTATTATACACTTTCTAACGATGAAAAGTACGATGCCTAACCTTTGGCATCCAATTAAAGGGATTCAAATCTCGGATATTGGGGGAAAACAATTTCTTTTCAGATTTTTTCACATAATGGATATGGAAAGAGTGCATAAGGGATATCCATAGATGTTTAATAATAATCTCTTAATGTTGCATTGTTCAACGAGGGGTGAAGATCCGCTGAAGGTACCATTGATTTATGCAAATTTTTGGGTACAAATTCATGAAATTCCTACAGGGTTCTTCAATGAGTCATTGGCGAGGCAGATAAGGGATTTTTCAGGAAAATTCTTAGAGTATGATGGCGCAATTTTAGGAAAGGGGTTGTAGACTTTTATGCGAGTAAGGGTGATGTTAAATGTTCAACGTCTATTGAAAAGGAAAAAGAAGATGTTCTCATCCAGAATTTGCTCTTATGTTAATTTCAAATATGAACGATTGACCTTGTTTTGTTTCTTTTATGGTCGACTAGGGCATAATGATTCTTTTTGTGAAGCTAAGGTGACGTTAGGGTTTAAAGTAGCTAAGATGGGGTGGGATTTATCAATAAAAGCTCAATCTAAAAGAGCTCTCGCAATAAGTAGTGTATGGCTATGTGAGGATGAGGTAGGGGAGGGAAGAAGTAGAACTTCTGAGGGACAAAGATGGGGAAGGCGTATTTGGAATAATGAAAAGAATTGAGAGGATGTTTCCAATATTGATCTGATGTTGAGAGTAAATTTAGAAGGAAACTTGAATTTAGATCCTCGTTTAAGTGGGGAATTGCTTATAGCTCAGGGACAAAGGGCAAAGGATCATGATTCTAAAGATAGTGTAATAAAGAGGGTGATGTAAAGAAACAACCTAGAAGGGAAGAAGATAAATCTACTAAAAGGGAAGAGTTGTATTCTCTGATTGTTAGTAGGAGAGTTTCGAGAAATAACCAATTTATATCGGTGGCTGCCAAAAGGCAAATCAACCGGTCACAATGAAAATCTTAAGTTGGAATGTCTGTGGTTTGGGTAATCCACGGGCAATTAGAAGACTCTAGCATGTGCTGAAGATGTATAATCCCCAGGTAGTCTTTTTTGTGGAGACTAAGTCCACGGGCAGTTAGAAGACTTCGGCATGTGCTGAAGATGTATAATCCCCAGGTAGTCTTTTTTTGTGGAGACTAAGTTATGCAAGGTGATATTGGAACATATAAAGAGAAGGTGTGGCTTTCTAAAGGGCATTAAAGTGCCGACAGATGGTTTGAAAGGTGGTCTATGCTTGGCATGGAAGGATGATATTAAGGTAAATCTTAGAAATTATTCTAGTTTTCATATTGATGTTAAAATCTCTGAACATTTTATGGGAAGACAGTGGAGGTTTACGGGCTTTTATAAGCCTCTTTATACTCGTTGCAAGGAAGACTCTTGGAATGTTTTGAGAAATCTTCAATGTGATCAGGAAATTTTTTGGTTGGTATGTGACGATTTTAACGAAATAATGTTTTGCAGATGAAAAAAATAAAGGGTTTACTTAGAGACGAAAGGAGAATGGAGGCCTTTAGAGAAGTTTTGGGAGAGTGCTAGTTAATGGATGTTGGCTATTCGAGGGCTTGGTTTACTTGGGAAAGAAGGAATGTACCGGAGACCAATGTTAGAGAACGGTTGGATCATGAGGTGGTAAATGTTGGCTGGTTGAATATGTTCCCTAATGCGTTAATCTAGCATCTTCCTCATTATTTTTCAGATCATTGCCCTCTTCTTATCCATACGACCCAGCATGGTAATAGAGTTAGAAGATATAGATTTCGTTTTGAAGCATGGTGGGTTTTGGAAGATTCATTTATTAAGGAAGTGTCAAACATTTGGAAGAATTCTTTAAGTGATTTACTAAAAAAGTTAGATATCTTGAAAACAGGCTTGGAAAACTGGGTTAAACAAATTAGAAGAAAAAGAGAGGGTACAAGGATTTGACCATCAAATTAAAAGAGTTGTTAAAGGAAGAAAGGGATGATGAGAATTTAACGACGCTTATTAATACAAAGATCGGGTTGAATTTTGAAATCGAGAAGGATGAGATGTACTGGGAACAAAGGGCTCATGTGAATTAGTTAAAATTGGGTGATAAAAACTCAGCCTTCTTTCATAAGTATGCAACCCAGCGCAAGCGCAGAAATCATATAGGATGTTTGGAGTAAAAAGATGGGAGGAAAACTTGTGAGGAAAATGTCATGGAGAAATTAGCTAGAGATTATTTCCAAAAACTTTTTTTCTCCAACGGTGTTGGGAATTTTGATCACATATTAGTTGCGATTGAAAGGTGTGTAAGTCAAGAGGATAATGCGAAGTTTAACTTTAAAATATTCGGAAGAAGTTTCGGTGGCGATTAAAGTGATAGGGCCCACTAAAGTATCTAGATGGATTCCCAACCTTATTCTTTCAAAATTGTTGGATGATCACGACCTATTGCCTTAATGATCTTAATAAAGGTATGGATTTTGACTCACTTAATGTTACAAGTATTGTGTTTATCCCTAAAGTACCCCACCCAATGAATCTTAAGAATTTTAGGCCTATTAGTTTATGTAATGTGCTTTATAAAGTGATTGCAAAGACGATACTTAATCGTTTTAAAAGGGCCCTTAATACTTGTATTGGTAGTGCTCAGAGTGATTTTGTCCCAGAAAGGTTGATTTCTGATAATGTGTTGATTGTTTATGGAATTATGCACACCTTTAGGCAAAAAAGAGTGGGGAAAAGAGGCTATATGGCAGTAAAACTCGATAGGAATAAAGCTTGTGATAAGGTTGAATGACAATTCCTTAAAGAGATAATGGTTAAAATGAGATTTGATTTGACTTTGGTTGCGATGATCATGAAATGTGTCTCCTCTATCTCGTATTCTGTTATAATCAATGAAAATACTGAAAGGGCTTTTAAGCCATCTCAAGGGCTTAGACAAGGAGACCCTTTGAATCCATTTTTGTTTTTGATTTGTAGTGAGGGGCTTTCGGCCCTCATGAGAATGGTTATGCAAGAAAATTTGATTAGAGGGGCTAAAGCTAGCAAAAGGGGGCCACAGATCTCTCATTTACTTTTTGCTGATGATTGAATCCTTTTTGGAGAGGCTAGTAGTAGAAGGGCTCAAAATTTGAAAGAGGTTTTAATGGAGTATAAGAGTTGTTCAGGGCAGTGTGTTAACTTTGATAAATCAACAATTTTTTTCAGGTCCAATACTTCTGAATGGGCCAGAAGCCTTGTTTCTGGAGCGTTAGGGGTGCGTTCATCGAATGAACTAGAAAGGTATCTTAGTCTTCCTAATTTGGTAAGGAAAAATAAGAAATAGTTTTTTCAGATCCTTAAGGACAGATTCAAAAATAGGATTGAAAATTGGAGTGCCTATTAATTATCTCAAAGAGGTAAGGAGGTTTTCATTAAGGCAGTCCTATTACCTAAGACTATGGCCAAATTTTGGTCACAGAAAAGTCATGAGAAAAAAGGAATTCATTGGTGTAGTTGGAATCTCCTATGTGAATCTAAAGAGGATGGGGGAATTGGATTTTGAAGTTTTGCCAAATTCAATATTACTTTATTAGCCAAGCAGGGTTGGCACCTTATTACTTATCAAATTTCTATTTTTGCTCGTATTTTAAAAGTGAAGTATTTTCCATCTACAGATTTTTTAAATACAACATTAGGGATTCTACCTTTGTATACCTAGAAGAGTGTTTAGGCTACGCGGGGACTACTATAGAAAAGGTTGGGCTAGAGGGTGGGATCGGGTGAAAGAATATCTATTAGAGAAGACTCTTGGCTACCAAAGTCTGTAAGGTACAAATTAAATACTATTGTTATTAATGATGATATTAGACTCGTATCAGATTTAATTGATGATTGCTCTAGGGTTTGGAAAGAAGACCTTATTCTCAATACCTTTCAAATTGAGGTTGCAAATAAAATTCTGTAGATCCCTTTGTCGAGAGTTGCTCATGAGGATATTCAAATTTGGTGTGGCGAGCCAACTGGAGAGTTTACTGTGAGAAGTGCCTATAAACTATTACGAACAGGTTCCTTACTTCCTAATGAATATATATTACAACCAAACCCTAGCTACTTTTACAAAAAATTATGGGATTTACATCTCCTTCAGAAAATTAAAAGAACAATATGGAGAATTTCGTGGAATTACATGCCTACACTTGCTAACCTAAGGTACAGGAAAATAGTAGTAGATACATTGTGCCCAAGGTGTCGCAGATCAGTGGAGGACTCTGTTCATATGTTTCAGGACTGCCCTATTACAATTAAGGCTTGGGTTTGTCTGAATTTTTCATGGATACTTAATAATCTGTGTAGAAATAGTAGGGAGTGTGTTGTGTAGAAGCGTGTAAAAGAGTAGAATTATTGTACTAAAAAATCACACTAAGTTCAATTCCTAGGAAAGAGAGGTGGATCACGTAGATCACTTAAGTACCAGGTCTTTCCTAGCCAGAATATCCCTCTATCGTAATTTAACTGCACAATAAATCACTACAATCACTCTCACAAAATATGCAAAATAAACAATAAAGAACACAAGAATTTCAACGAGGTTCAGCAAATTTTGCCTACGTCCTCGGGCACTAACAAATATATTTCACTCTAAAATACAAGTGAAAATTTACAAATAAAGAGAGAGAATAATGCCTTAAGGAGAGAATGAAGCGACGTAAGCCGAGGCAAAAGTCCCGAAGGAAGGGAAAAACTAAGGCGTCGAGACGAGATCGAGACGAATCAAGTCAGTGCTATTCGGAAGTGCAACAAGGGCGTTGCGAGAATGGGTGGGGAGAATGTCACGGGCCATAGTTCAAAGCCCGTGACCATCACACCAAATGCATCCAATAGAGGTCTATTGTCTAGATGGGGATCATTTAGCCCACCAGAACTGGCCCGACTCAAAGAGCTGTTGGAGAAGCCTGTCAGATTGAAGCCTGGTTGGCCCGATAATGAAGATATGGCAACTTAAGCTAATTTGGTAACTAATCTTAGAAGATTGAGGGAATCATATCTTGTAAAGATTAGATTAGATTTGATATGGCATATCTTGTAAATCCTTAAAATAAAGGGATATGGTTAATCTCGTCCGTCGATGTAAATGTATCTTAACCGTCAGTTTTGGGGGAGCTCAACTATAAATAGAAAGCCTCTCTCTCATTTGTACTCATTCCATTGTATGTTGAATTCTTAAAAGAAAAAGAATTCAAAGAGCATTTACTCAAACACCTTGTGTGTGTTCTTTTCTATGGTTTTCTCTTGTTCTTTTGTTGTTCTTCTTTTGGAATAAATCACTTCCGCTCTTCAATTTGGTGCATTGGAGGAGTTCTTAAGGAATCCTCACTTGAGAAAAGGCTAACTTAAGCGAGTTTGGACGAACAGATCGCCTAAAGCCGTACGGATTGCGAGACAAAAGGTCTAGCCCCATGACAAGTGGTATCCAAGCTGTTAGTTCGAACCAAGTGACATCCGAGTTATTGGTTCGAAGGCACAGTTAGGATGTCGAAAGAAGAGTTCGAACAAAGGTGGGTAAGAAAGCCTTTGAGGGAGATGTCGTCGGCTATTGAGGAACGCGTGGATAAACTTGAGAAGTCCATGAAGGACGCAAAAGAGTCAGACAATGCGCTTGGGGAAAGCATTGAAAACTTGAGGGAGCAGTCCAGGGACTTTATGACCATGTGTCTCACTTCCCAAAGGGATAGCATGCAAGAGTTGCTAAAGGAAAAAGCTGACAGAGAGGAACAATGTTCTCGAAGCCATGGTAAAGGCTTTGAAAGAAGAAACAATGGCCACGACGATGGCTTTGAGCACAAGAATAGAGGAGCTCGAGGGAGAGTTGGCTTTGTGCCGAGCAAACGTGGGGAAAGGAGTGTCAAGTGCAGCACTAAGTAGCGAGGATGTCTCAAAGTCGAAAGAGTTTATGGGGACAAGGTCTACATACGATGTGGACAATTTCTTGTGGAGGGTGGAAAATTACTTTCGTGCCAAAGACATCGTGGATGATGCGGTTAAGGTAAACAATGCTTCAATGTTTCTTACTGATATTGCGCTTTTATGGTGGCAAGACAGGACCACAGATAAAAGGCAAAGTGAGATTGGGACGTGGCAAGAGTTCCAATGTGAGTTGAAGGAACAGTTTTACCCAGAATTTATCAAGGAAGAAGCTAGAGCAAAGTTGCAAGGGATTACACAACGGGGCATAGTGGGGGAGTATGTTCGAGAGTTCAAGGAACTCATGCTCCAAGTTTCAGATGTGACCGATAAAGAAGCATTGCTTGCTTTTCAGAATGGATTGAAGCCGTGGGTCAGACATGAGGTGAAACAAAGAGGTGTCCAAAAGCTGTCAGAAGCCATGACGGTAGTAGAGTCCGTGGTCAAGCTTGGGTCTTCCAAGTCCGAGGAAAGGGCGTATGTGAAAAAGATCACAAGGAAGATATTGTTGATGGCAATGGCAACAACGACAATAGTGGTAATGGGAAACCACGAGTTGGGAAGAAGAAACCCAAGAGGAAAAGGGACAAGCTGAAATGTTTTCTCTACGATGGTCCACATATATTAAAGAAATGTCCGAAAAAATCCACACTTTTTAAGAAAGAGAAGCCGATGGGTAAGGCCTTGGTACTTGGTTCCAGCACAAGGGGTGTCAAAGCCAAAGAGACTGAAAGTGAAGATGCCAGTAGAGTGCTTCTTGTGTCATAGTCCGTATAGGTTGTGAAAGTGTCCGAGGAAGTCTGTCATCGAGGGAACGATGGAGCAGACAAGGAGTCCAAGAAGCTTGGTTCGAGAAATGGAAAAGCCGAAGCCAATAGGGCAAAGAGGAGCAAAAAGAAGCGAGTAAAGTGCTTCTTGTGCCATGGTCCGCATGAGTTGCGAAATTGTCCAAAACAAGTCGAAATCAAAGGAAAGGCAACGTCTAAGCTTGGTGAGTTATCGGAGGGGCTTCTACCCAAGGAAGAGGTGAGTTTGTCATTGGCCTTGAAGGGAAAAGTTGTGATGAAAACAGTGAAGCTGGGACCAATAAGGCTCAAGTTGAGTGAAGCGTCGAAGTTGGCTGAGTCATCGACAAGGCTTCCACCTATGGGAGAGGTGGGTAGTGCATCGAACTTCAAGGAAAAAGAAGTGACGCATGTGGGACAGTTGACCAGAGTAAATGCAAATGTATATTATGAACATTTTGATAGTGTGTTGCATTCTAACTTGTTTACTTGGCAAGAACGTAGGGGCCCTTTCGAAGTTCTTGAGCAAAAAGGCCGAGAGACTGTGGGCAAAACGGAGCCAAGTGTTGTGAATCAAGAGGATTCTGTTCGAGTCAAGTTAGAATGTGGACAAGAGAGTGACATAGCTTCTTGTCATTGAGATGTACAAATGAGTAGGACGGTTCGAGTTAAGAAGCGACGTAAGTCAAGGCAAAAGTCCCAAAGGAAGCGAAAAGCTAAGGCATCGAGACGAGATCGAGGCGAATCAAGTCAATGCCATTCGAAAGTCGCAATGAGGGCATTACGAGAATAGGTGGGGGAGAATGTCATGGGTCACAGTTCAAAGCTTGTGACCATCGCACCAAATGCATCCAATGGAGGTCTAGTGTTTAGATGGGGATCATTTAGCCCACAAGAACTGGCCCGATTCAAAGAACTATTGGAGAAGCCTGTTAGATTGAAGTTTGGTTGGCCCGATAATGAAGATATGGCAATTTAGGCTAATTTGGTAACTAATCTTAGAAGATTGAGGGAATCATATCTTGTAAAGATTAGATTTGATTTGATATGGCATATCTTGTAAATCCCTAAAATAAAGGGATATGGTTAATCTCGTCCGTCGATGTAAATGTATCTTAACCGTCAGTTTTGGGGGAGCTCAACTATAAATAGAAAGCCTCCCCCTCGTTTTTACTCATTCCATTGTATGTTGAATTCTTAAAAGAAAAAGAATTCAGAGAGCATTTACTCAAACACCTTGTGTGTGTTCTTTTTTGTGGCTTTCTCTTGTTCTTTCGTTGTTCTTCTTTTGGCATAAATCGCTTCCACTCTTCAATTTGGTGCATTGGAGGAGTTTTTAAGGAATCCTCACTTGAGAAAAGCCTTACTTAGGCGAGTTTGGGTGAACGGATCGCCTAAGGCCACACGGATCGCGAGACGAAAGGTCTAGCCCCGTGACAAAGTGGATTACCTGGGTTTTCCAAAATTCATCAAGTGAGCAGTGTAGGTTATTCTGTTGTGGTCTCTAAATGCTCAGGCTAGATCAGGATTTGGGGTGGTTGCTAGGAACTCCTCGGGGGAAATGTTGGCCTCGATGGTTGTTTGTCATAAGGTGATTCCCTCTCTGTTTGCCGCAGAGGCGTATGCATGTTATCAGGCGTTGAGATTTGGAGTCCGTCTGGGTCTTGATTCAATTGTAATCGAGGGAGACTCGTTGACAATAATTAAGAAATGTAGGTCGAACAGAAGGGACAACGGAGATTGGGACCATTATTGTAAATGTTCAACACTATAAGGAGCATTTTCAACAAATTAAATTTCAACATGTTTCTAGATCTTCAAACACATGCACTCATCATCAAGCTATGGAAAGTTTGAAAAAAGGGGAAGATTTTTACATGGATGGGGCCATTCCGAACTTTGTGTGACGAGCAATGGAGAGGAAAAGGCAACAGAACCTGGACTGAATGAGAAAGGGAAATGGGTCTCTAGCAAGAAATGGGTAGCAAATAAAACTTTAGGGTTTTCTTTTTGGAAACTGATACCCCTTAGCAGCTGGTATTATAATTATGGGCAATTAATGGAAATTAGCCAGCTTTCTAATTTGATTGTTTTATTTGTTTTGGGTTAGGTAGATCTGATAGTGCTTTCTATTTTGCTTTTTGCTTTTGTCTTTTAAGTTTTTTCTATTTTGGGCTTACCTTTTGGTTTTTCGGGTATCTTTAGATTCTATTTTGTATTTTTGAATTTACATTAATCCAGTCTAGTATTTGTTTCAAAAATATATATAAAAAAATTACAGAAATAATATTTTCTAATTTTATTTCTTTTAATATTATCTTTTAAATATTTTAATAATATTTCATACTTAATTTTAAGGAGGATGACAAACATATTTTTTGATTTTTTTTAAATATTTAATTTTTGAATTAATTTACGAAACATGTAAATTTAAAGCATTAAACCTATTTTAGAGCTTTATAATTGGAATCAACGACGCATGCTTTGGGAAAAAGCGAGTCAATCGAGCAGAACTTCTGTCTCTAATCTAAGTTTCCTCTTCAATGGCGTGGCTCCGTTTGTTAACCATTATCGTAATCTCATGTCTTTCTAAAGCGCATCCGCAGCTTCAGTCAGGACTGGACCTGGGTTCGCTGACACGAGAACTGTTGCACTCAGCCAAGGAACCCGCGTTCTTCGATTGGTTAAAGAGGGTAAGGAGGAGAATCCATGAAAACCCAGAATTAGCATTCCAAGAACACGAGACTGGTCGACTCATAATGTCCGAGTTGGAATCGCTTGGGATCGACTACTCATGGCCTGTTGCAAAGACTGGTATCGTGGCCTCCGTGGGGTCAGGTCTTGAGCCCTATTTCGGTCTTCGAGCTGACATTGACGCCCTTCCTATCCAGGTTTTCTTTTGCCAGAAATCTTTTTTTTTTCCATAGGTTTTGTTTGGTAAGTTCGGGAGAAAAGTGTTTTTCTTTAAGGAAAAAAAATAGAAAGCTAAAATCAGGGGCGACGCCGGGGGACTGGCAGGGGGCGGTTGTCTAATCTGGCTAATATACCAAGAATTCTGTCAACTTCAAAAAGAATTTTTGGCTTCGCCCCTGCTAAAATACAGAATTATTTGATTCTCTTAAGACATTGGTCTAATCTGGCTAATATACCAAGAGAATAATGAAGAACTGTAATGAGCGCTGAATATGGTAGGATGTATAATTGGGTTTGCTCAATTTTTTATGTTTGTTTTGTATATATACCTTCTTCCCAATATATGT
The DNA here is from genome assembly GCF_007990345.1 of Gossypium hirsutum. Classification (NCBI taxonomy): domain Eukaryota; kingdom Viridiplantae; phylum Streptophyta; class Magnoliopsida; order Malvales; family Malvaceae; genus Gossypium; species Gossypium hirsutum. Next base: position 34,207,220 of record NC_053440.1, read on the forward strand.
CAGAATACAAGTAATATTTTAAGAGAAAATGAAAAAGTTAGTATATTGAAGGAATTGGTGGAGTGGGAGCATAAGAGCAAGAAGCAAGGGAAGATGCATGCTTGTGGGCATGATGCTCACGTGACAATGCTGCTTGGAGCAGCCAAATTACTTGAGCGAAAGCGAGATGAGTTGAAGGGCACTGTTAAGCTTGTTTTTCAACCTGGAGAAGAGTCTTACGCTGGTGCTTACCATATGATAAAAGAGGGTGCAGTTGATAATGTCCATGCCATTTTTGGCTTACATGTTACACCAGAATTACCCGCCGGAACCGTAGCCTCCAGACCTGGCCCTATGCTTGCTGGCTCAGCCAGGTTCCAAGTCATAATCCAAGGGAAAGCTGGGCATGCTGCTCAGCCTCATACTACTAGAGATCCCGTACTTGCTGCATCATTGGCTATCCTTGCTCTCCAACACCTCGTTTCTCGAGAGACGGATCCTCTTGAACCCAGGGTAAATCTTGATAGACTTATTTTCTCCATTCACAATGCTTAAAAATCCGTATCTCACCAACCTGCAGGTTGTCTCAATAGGGTTCATTCAAGCCGGTCAAGCAGCAAACGTTATCCCAGAAACAGTAAGCTTTGGAGGCATGTTTCGGAGCATGAGCAACGAAGGCTTGTCTTATTTGCAACAGAGGATCAAGAAGGTATCCATTAACTAAACAAATCATAAATTTAAACTTCTAGTGTTGATATAAATGATTTACAGGTGATTGAGACTCAAGCAATGGTACATCGATGTACTGCAACCATAGACTTCTTTGAGGAAACAATGAGACCTTACCCTGCTACTGTCAACGATGAATCAATGTATGAACATGCGAAAAAGGTTGGAGAATATGTGGTTGGGAAATCTAATGTACTAATGATGCCGATGACCATGGGAGCAGAAGATTTCAGCTTCTATTCGAACAAAATGGCGGCTGCCTTCTTCGTGATTGGGACAAGAAACGAAACACAAAAACCAAACTACGGATTGCACTCACCTTACTTGATTATTGACGAGGATGTTCTTCCCATTGGAGCAGCCTTCCATGCTGCAGTAGCCATATCTTATTTGGATAATCATGGCAGGTAACTTTTTATTATTATCTTAGGATGAAGATTGGACACATCAAAATTATTACAAGCATCATATTAAACTTGCCACCCAAGCAAGAATTTGAACTCATATTTTCCCAAACCTTAATTTTTGTTTTGTGAAGCAATACCTTCATTCATTGCTCAAATCAAAGCTCTTTAAAAATTGAATCATGATAAGTGAAATTAAGAGATCTACCATTTATTAACCTATCATAGCGCTAAATATTTTATTACTTTATTTGATTTGAGAGTCCAAATATTAGTAATTGAATGGTAAATGGTATTGTTTCTTTAAAGACACCTTGTGTGAGTGTTCTTTTTCATTTTCTATTATTAATTATGATATTTATATATGGATAAAATACGATGTTTGAATAAACATTTGTCCAAATTTTATATTGTGAGCTAAATAATTAAACACGTATGAAAAATCAAAACCCTTGTAAATTATTAACAATTCCTTAAATCAATATAGCTTATTTAAATATTTCAAAGAAAAAATATATAGCTCATTTAAGTAAATTTTTATTTATCCATAGAATTTTTTTTGTTTGGAATTAAATTCTATTTTTATGATAGTAAAAATGTAATTTCACTATTTTAGTAGTCTATATATTTATAACTTTTAAATAATTAAATTAATTTTTTATTAATTTTGAGAAAACTAAAGCGTAATTTTATTATTACTAATTTAAAATTTTATAAATTTAAATTATAAAGGGAGGAAATGAATTTTTCTTTTTTATTTTGGGGCTCGCGAACCCCTCGCTTGGCAACTGCTACCATATATAAAAGTAGTATTATGAGATTTTACTATGTGACACATGTAGCGTCTCTTGTTCTTCTTTCTTTTTTGTCCCAAAATTCCTTAAACGTTTATGGTCAAATTTTAATTTTAATCTTTCTATGATTATATTTGGTATTTAATCTCTATATTTTAATTTTATCCTAAGGTTTTATCATCTAACACGTGTAGTGTCTCTTTTTCTTCTTTCTTTTTTGTCCCTAATGCCTTAAATGTGTAGTCTTTCGCCAAATTTCAATTTTAGTCCCCCTACTATGATTATATTTAATATTTAATATTTACATTTTAATTTTATTTAATTTGGCCATCTATTTTTATAATTTAGGACCTTATCCGACTGTTTTTTTCTTTTTTTGGGGATTTATCTTATAATGGTCAAATTACATTTTTGATCCTTCTACTATACTCATATATATAAGATTTAGTATTTATATTTTAATTTGGCATAATTTAATTTTCTATTTCTATAATAGCATTAATTAGTCCATATTGTTAACATTTTCAATTGTTCCAATTAAATTGCTAATGCGGTTTTTTTTTAAAGCATCTTCCTAACAATAAAAAGTTAAAAATCTATTCCAGCATGATTATTTGGAATGTATATTTTTTTGCATGTCAACTAATGAGATTATAAATATATATAAACCAAATTAATTATGTCAAATTATAATATACATATTAAATATTCCAAATGTATAAAAAGTACTTAAACGTATTTTAATTTTCAATTTTTTATTCAACAATTTAAATAAAAATAATAAGTAACCCAATACAAAGCATGGGCAAGCCATACTAGTAAGTCTTATTCTTTAACGCATAGTTATAGAAGAGGATTTTTAAAGTGACAAAATTAGGTAGAAAATTATCTTTTTTTGTTGATTTACAATTGACTTATTTACGGGTCGAGCAACCTATACAGCTCGATAAGCTTGGCATACTTAGGTCTAGTTTTGACAAGGTTTTTAATGTAAATAAAAGTTATTTTTAAAATTTAAATTTAATTATAAAATATTAATATAAAATATAGGGTACATCACACTAGTAGTCTTCTAACTATTAGCCAATTTCTTTTTTAGTCATCCAACTATTAGTAAATTTATTTTTTGGTCATCTAACTAAGAAAAGTTATAAAATGGTTACCTAACTATTCAATGTTGTTTTTTTTTGTCACCAACAGGATGGTGGTAGCTTATAAAATTGGCATAATAGCGACTTTAATCTGTTGGAAAAACGGTTTTATAAAACGCAGCGGAAAATAAATTTAGGAAAAAAACTAGAGTTTTAATTTTTTTTTTAAACAAGATCTTGGTTGTGATATCTAAAGTAATAAACATTTAATCAAAATTGTACCTTTTTTATTCGTCTAGGATGAGCGCTTCGACCAAGCAGTCTTCTTCGCTATTCTCAAGCTCACGTCTTTCGAGTGTGGGCTCGCTTCGAATTTGAAAAATTTTCACAAAAATTACTAATGGGGTAATTTTGTAAATTTTCTAAACTTTTGGGTCAAGTTGTAAATCATAAAAATATCTCTAAAAATTTTCTGGAATAATCTCTTAAGAGAATTTTCTTTCTATAACTCTCTTTAATTCAAGAGTGTGTAAATAATAACTTAACTCTCTTTATATATGGAGAGTTTAGAGAGTTCAACTATGATTAAATTTAATCACTTTAATATTAAATTTAATCTAATATTTAAATTTAATATTAAATCTTATTAAAATAATAAAATGTTTATCTAGATAAACATTAATTAAATTTATTATTAAGATAATCACTTTAATATTAAGTTAATAAAATACTATTAAGATAAGTATTAAATTTAATTTAATATTAAACTATTAAAATATTATTATTTTTGGAATAATTAATCTGAAATCAAATTCTCTCGTAGAGTCCCAATAGGAGTGTAACTCTTCCACTGCTCAACTACCGATAACCAACCGCCGCCGGCCACTAGGACACCGTCGTCGCAGCCACTAGCACCGCCATGTCCAGTGATGCAGGTGCAACACCCTTACGGCACCCCGAGCCGGTTCGGTCCAAGTCAGTGATGAATTGATCGGTCCAGTCTAGCCAACGATTGGATCGACGGCCCGATTTCACATACCGGGCCCAGTTTGACCAGTTTTTGGGTCTTGATCTCAGTTTTGGGCTCACAAGCCCAATTTACTATCTCAAGTCCAATTTTCAAGTTCAATTACCCATTGAACCAATTGTCTGACTTGAAAATTAACTTCTAAAAATATCATATTATTTTTAATTGATTTGATTAATTTAATTTTACTTAATCAAAATTAATTTTCTAAATTACTTAATCATGGAGTCAGTCCACAAGAAGTACCATGATTGAAAACTCATTATTGTATACTCTTTACTAAAGCAATTCATCCAACTGATTTGTCCAATAACCTCATCATCTGTGTGTTACCCTCATATGATATATCCTTGATTCCTTTGAGTTAAATCCGTTCACTCAATACAATCCTATTTTATCTCACTGTCACCATTGTGTCTTCTTAATGGCTAATATGATCACTGTCAATAAATGACTGTGATAAATTGCTCGTTCGAGAACAAGCAACCCGTGGCCACGTTCCATATTTATTAATCCACACAATGCTAATGAGAGGATATCATTAACTCTTTAATTGAGCTAGGAATTCCACTATTGCTAGTAAAGACATGCCATACACAAGTCATGTACCCAACATACCGGCTATGGGCTCGATCATCTTTAGAGCATAAACCTCCACTTATATCAAAGCACATGAGTTGCATACGCATGGTTAGTGACTAACTCAGGATTTAGGTAAATCAAACCATGAACGTCACAAGTGAATTAATTCACAAATAGATTCAAAATTAATTCATCTTAGGTCCAATCCAATGTATCATTCTATCAATGGATACATATATGTCTCTACTCGTGGAGTCAACTACTCCGATAGCCAAGACTAGTCATCTCCCCAATTGGAATTGTAGACAACATAATAATCCTTCTCAGTATTTGAATCAAATGCTTACTTTGATTCTTTTACGGGATTACGAACTCATTTAGATTAACTACTAAAGTAAGTTGTCTTTCTCGCAATGTAAACGTTCTTATAATGCCACTTATCTTCAATTTGAACTTAGACAATCAATGAGCTAATATTTGGTTGTCATAATTTCGCTATGCATGCAAAATATAAAAGACATAAATACAAAAAACATAATAGTGAAATGTGAAATTAACTTTATTTATTTATTCATCGTTCAAATAAATAGAAAATAGTTACATGTTTACTACAATATGGGCACATTTTCCAACATAATCATCAACATTTATACATTGTGTCAATTTAGTCTTGATTCTAAAAAATCTAACCCTCCACATTTACACCTTGTGTAATTTGTTTTTGATTTTTTTTGGTAGTTTTATTTTTCTTTATGACTCTTTCACCTAAAAAGATAAAAAGAAAAATTTATCAGTTAAATTTGATTGAAAATATACAAAAAATGAAAACACTAAAAAATCCAAGATAACAATTTTCATATTTTGTATTTCTTTTAAAATTAACCCTCATTATCATAAGAAAAGCAAAACTACAAAAAAAAAGACTAGATTACAAAATGTGCAAATGTTGAGGGTTAGACTTTTTAGAATCAAGACTAAATTGACACAATGTATAAATGTTAAATGTTAAAGTTTTTGTTATGCTAAATTTAAAATTTGTCATCCTTAGCCAGTTGGTGACAAAAAAAGACAAAATTGAATAATTAGGTGATCATTCTGTAACTTTTCATAATTGGGTGACCATTTTGTAACTTTTCATATTTGAGTGGCCAAAAAAGAAATTTACTAATAATTGGGTGACCACTAGTGTAATTTACCCTAAAATATATTTTTAATATTTTTTAATTTTGAATAATGAAATAAGTTTCTTGAATAGAGGAGGCAAAAAATGGGTATGAGGTTGAAGCTTTTTAGAACTAGGTCGCAGTTCAGGTCATGGACAAACAAACACAAATAAATATATAATATCTTTTTCAATTTTTCAATTTAGTTTTCTCTCCTTCATCTCTTTCGTCTCTCAATCAAATGCTCGTCAATTGCTTCAAACCCAATTCTCAAATTAATCACATTCAAAGCTAAGCATATTGGATAGGAAAAGACTTTACAAGATTGAATTGTCTTAGTTTATACTCAAATTCACAAAGTAGCTTGCTTTGCTTTCTCTTGTGGGGTACAAACCTTTTCATTCACATTTCATATTCCTTATTCTATTTCGATGGTCCAATTCTTATATTAATTTGTCTTATTTATTATTCATGAGTCATTTGATTGGTTGGATTTTATCAATTGTGTTAATGCATAAATATGGGTTTGATGGTTGACAATGGTTTGTTCGAAGGCCAAGAGCCATAAACAAATAAGGGCTGGAGGTGTTTTCAGAGTGGGCGAGAAGAGCTCTTTCTGAACTTTCTTTTTTATGTTGGTAGTGAGTGTCCTAAATTGAATCATGGGGAAAGGCTTATATAACCACAATTCCCTTGGGACAAGTATGGGACATGTAAAGTCCACATGTTGATCACCTAAAGTCCATACATATGTAGCCATGCAACACTTGGCAAGGTCAGACGTTGACAAGGTTATCTCCAAGGTTGATTGAGCTAGGTATTCATACATAGTCGTTAACTTGGCAATGTGGCATCCCAAATTCGGCTGGGACGGTCCAACCCAAATTTCGAACGTTACATTAGTCACCGAAGTGGCTCTCTGTACCAGTCAACCAACCACTACGATCCAACCATCACACAAATTTAAAATATGCTTAAATAATTAATTTTAATCAAACAATCCTAAAACATGCTTCAACCATCATAATTCAACGAAAAAGGACCAAAGGTAAAATAATCATTTTTACACAACATAAACGTTAAATACGTAAATCATAAATTTGGACCAACCTGTGTCCTGAGCATTTTTTTAAAGCATTCGTGAAAAATTCGATTCACAACGATATTTAAAACTCACTTTATTTCAAAACAAAGTTTAAAGACTAAATCGTAATTTTTCCAAAATATCTGGAAAATTTATTTTAAGAAATTGAAGCTACTCTATTGAAGGGATGAAATTAGGATATGAAAATTCTAAAACATGCTTTTATAATCACATGAACAAAAATCAATTTACACTGGGAAAAGAAGCAAACATATAGACATATGCGAACCCTTACTTAGAAACCCTAGCATGTAACCTGCAAACCCCTATCACCAAATACCTACGAACACCTATTACTAGACACATGCGAACCCTATCACCAGATACCTGTGAACACCTATCACCAGACACATGCAAAACACTACCACTAGACACATGCGAACCCATATCACCAGACACCTGTAAATCCCTATAACAGCCCGTTTTTAAGTAGTGTCAGAAACTGTAGTTTCGGGGTCACAAATCCAATGATTAAATTCGTATAATTAGTATCTAAATTATATGAGGCAATAATATTTTTTATATTGAATTTGGATTTGAGGAATTTTAACTAATTGAATTAAAAGTTAATATAAGTGGTTTGGTTCAATAGTCGAGTGGTTTATGAAAATGAGGTATTGGGACCTCATTTTTATAATTAAATGTCGTAAATATTTTTATTAAATATTTATAGAATCGTATCATAGGTGTATTGAAGTCTGATCCGGAAATTTTTAATGATTTGATAGTAAATTAAGGTAAAAGGATTAAATTATAAAAGAGGCAAAAGTGAATTACTATAGATTTAAAATACTATAGGGACCAAAATGGTGATTAAACCATGGTCAAAAAGTCCAAGCGGCTGTGACATGATTAAATCCACTAAATTTTGGGTTATTTATTTATTAAGTCCTAATTAATTTAAGGTTAAATTGAAATAAAGTTTGTTTAGTTGGACTTTAAAATAGTTGAAGGACCAATTGGGTAATCGGGCCCTCCTTAAATGGCCAAATGATAGGAATGTGGAATTCTCTAGATAGGGGTAAATTTCCCTTAAATCCTAATTAATTAAGGATTTACTAATTAGTCTATTTTTAGGTATTGTTCGAAATGGTGGTTTTGGGGCTACAACTCTAATGTGTAGACCCGTAAATATTAATTATAAAATATTTACAAGGTCATTAGTTTCGTGTTAAAATTTGGTTATGAAATTTTATCATTTAGATAGTTAATTAAATAAAAGGACTAAATCGTAAAAATTGAAAAAGTTTATTTCTATTAATTAAAGTTACTAAATGAAAAATTGAATGTAAAGTAAGGTATCTAGTAAGTAAATATACCATGTGTGTATCAAGTGGACGGTAATGGGCTTGAAATTATGAGATTTTATTTGTTTAAAAGGGTAAATTTGTACATAGTAAATTATAATGTATTATAATACATAAAAAGATATGAATTGAGTTATCTTTCTCCTAGTTTCTTCTATAGGAAGCTGAAACTCCATTTTTAAGGCTTGGGAGGCTTCGGCCAAGCTTTAGCTCCTCGATTTGGTGAGTAAATCTCGTCCATTTTTAGTAATTTTATGTTTTTGAGCTCGTATTAGTTGAATATAGCTAACCTAGGACTAATTTGTAAAAATGTCAAATTTTTTGGATTATACCATTAATGATTTTGAGTTGTTCTTGAAGTTTATTGATAAATTATTAAGCTTGGTTGTTAAATAGGACTATTTTGTGAAGTAGTTTTTATTAAATTTAATGTTAAAGGACTAAAATGTTAAAGGGGTAAATTATGAGGACTTGATGTGAAATAATAGTAAATATGGGTTGTAATAAGGTCCCAAACAATTCGGTTAAGCTTGAATTCAATTAAAAATGGTTAAATTGCATAATTTGGACTTGAGGACTAAATTGCATAAAAAGTAAAATGTTGGGGGCTATTTTATAAAAATGACTAAAATGAACTAATTGCAATAAAAGTGTTAATTTTATTGATGGGATTATTTAATTGAATGAAATTTTTATTCTAGATCAAGAACGGGTTGAAAATCAAGGCATAGAGAAGTTACTGAATAGTCATTGTACCTTTGTCATTGCTACAGTTTAGTTAGGTAAGTTTGTTCGGTTTAATTTTAGTACATTTTAAATGTATTATATGAATCTGATTGCATAGTGTTGGATTATATTGATGTGTGTAATTCAAAATGGAAAGAATGAATTGATATAACGTCGATTACTGATTGAGATACTCGGAACCGTTATAGCAAATCAATCTTATAAGTTCATTTATATAAGTATGTTATAGATAATTTCCTTAACAATTGTTTTACTTTATTAATTGCAGTGTTTCGTGATTATTGAACATTTTGTTTAACGGAGATCAATAGTGAAATTGAAATGTATTGAGTGTATTGAATCGGGCCTTGAGCCTAGCAGGTTTTATGCCGGTGTATTTTAATGTATCGGGCCTTGTGCCTAGCAGGTTTTATACCGGTGTACTGTAATGTATCAGGCCTTGTACCTAGCAGGCTTCATATCGGTGTATCTATTAGGCTTAATGCCTAGCAGGCTTTGTGCCTGTGTAATTATGGAGCTTAGTGCCTAGCAGGCTTCAGGCCGGTGTAACAATTCGTACTGGATATTGGTGGTTGGAGATCTTACTAAACGATAACTTTGAATATGATTTGAATTATTGTACTATGCAATACTCATCTGTTGTGAGCTGTGATTGACAGAATTTCTGATAATAACCTTGTGACAGGAACTCTGTTCTTTAATCTTGTTATTTGATTTGTTGTGTTTAAATTCAAAAAGATTTATCATTTTATCAACGAACTTACTAAGCTTTATAAAATCTTACTCGTGTATTTGTCTTTCTTCCTTGTAGATAATGTCTTGTGGATAATTGGGCGGTCGAATCAACTCAAAGAATCATACTATCCGGGGATCTTTTGGTAGATTTTGGATTCTATTTGGCTTGGCATGCAATAGGAGAAATTGATTATGTTTGTAAAGGTTTATAAGTACTTTTTGGTGTTGTTGTTAATGTGCATATGATGATGTAATATAAGTAATTAAATGAGATGTGCATACTTGATTCTATGGTAAAGCATAAGGGTTTGGCATGAGATGGTAAGTTTGGCTTGAATTTTGGTATAGCATTTTGGGATAGAAAATAAGTTATTTGAATTTGCTTGTAGCTTGTATACTTAGTTAAGAAAATGAATTGTGTAAGTACTTGAAATGTGATTGTTTAGACCTTGGATGATTGTTTTGGCATGTTTTGGGTGTCATTGAAATGCATTTTAAAGTCTTATAATTATGTGTTGAGAATTGGTTTAGGTACCTAAGCATTTGGATGTGAATGAAGTATGTTTTGGGTCATTTTTGGGTACACACGGCCTGGGACACGGGTTGTTACAAGGTTGTGTGTCACACACGGGCTTGTTCCTTGAATGTGTTAGGTGTAGTTTTCACACGGATTGACACATAGTCTGCGACACGACCGTGTAAAGGTATTTCAAATGCTACATGGGCTAGCGCACAGCCTGTAACGCGGCCGTGTGGATTTATTTCAAAAGGTATACGGTCTATCACATGGTTGGCTACACGACCATGTTCCTACACCACATAGCCTGGGCTGTGTCAAACGGCCATATGATCCTATTTTGAAAATTTTTAGTTTTTCCCTAAGCTTTCTAAGTTATTTTGAATTGGTCCTTGATTATTTCTAATTAATTTTAAGGCCTCATAAGCTAAATTTAATGTCCGTAAATGTATGTATTACTTTGATTTGAATTATTATGAAATTTTGTTAATTAAATTGACAACTTGATGCTATTTATTTTCGATTGTTCTATAAAGTATGGTAATACATTGTAACCTTAAATTTGATGATGGAATCGGGTTAAAGGTGTTACAATCCCTATCACTAGACACCTGCAAACCCCTATACCAGACACCTATGGACCCCTATCACTAGACACATATGAACCCCTATTTCCAGATACATGCGAACCCCTACAGTGAACCCCTTAATACATTTGACAGTTTAACAATCTATCTACCACTAATGTGTTTGCCAAGCATATTTCAATCTGTATAAACATACAAATAGTTATAAAAGTCCTTAAAGAGTCCATAAAAAGTCCAATAACAAATCAAAGTTAAAAGTAAAATCTAGTCCCTCAAGTTTGCCCCCACATTGCCATCTTTATGAACCTAAAACCATCTTACATGCACAATTTGTAACATCTTGCCGACGTAGTCCTAGTGTTCGGATATTGTTTATCGAAGTATAGTGTTTAGAGCAAGTTCTGAGTAGGTAAGTTATTAATTGTGACTAAGTATGCAAGTCTGTGAGTGCGCCCTTGGGCGAAGCCCGTGATGACCGAGTTTGATGGTTAGCGAACTCTTCTAAAGAGTATACGTCACTCAGGCTATTAGACAAATATGTTAAGTCTTCAGTCTGATAGGGCAAGTGTTATTGTAAACCAGATTGGCAAATCATGACAAAAGAAAATGATGAAAGATTGATATGGCTTTGTATATGGACTAAGGTTTGTGCCTAACACAAAGAAGGTAGCTTGTATGGTTGCATGGGTGTAGTGTACACGTCAAAAGAATAGTGTATGGTTGCATGGCATGTGCCAACTGGCGAACTGTGTGACTTTACTGAGTTGGAAAGGCTTATTGAATTATATGTAACCATTGCAATGTTTTCTTCTGGAACTCGCTAAGTTCTTTGAACTTACTTGGTTACTTTTCATTTTCAAGCTTGCTGACGAAGTAAGGGAATCACTGAAGACTACACTAGAGGACTATCGTCACTGTAAAACTTCTTATATTTTGCATTATGCATTATATGAGGGTGGTGTCAAAACATTTACAATTTAAGGAATGTATTTTGTACCTAAAAACATGATCATGAACCTATGGTTCTAATGAAATTTCTGTGAAGTATTTTTTGTTTTCAAAAAGTACTATCTTATTTATTCTTGAGTGATTAATAGTTTACATTTTATATTGTGGCGTAAATAGGTTTACGCCAGACATAGTTTTGGAAAATAATGATTTTAAGACAGTGACACGCCATTCATGGATCATCCTTAAAGATCAAGTGTGGAGTGTTACATAACTAATAATAAGTTGCATTATGTGGTCGAGTTATAGTACTAGAAGACAACTTATATTAGTAGGTAATCTAAATGGTTCATAGTCTAATCTAAATTGAGCAACTCGATTAAAAGACTATTATGTTGTTTATCAAAGTCTAAGTGGAGATACTTTTCCTTAGGTATCAGAGCAGATGACTCCTAAAAAATAGAGACATAAATGTGATTGTCTGGATTAATAATACATTGGATAGGACCCAAGCAAAAAAAATCTTAGTTCCATTTATAGATTCAATCACTTGTGATGTTCATAATGTTGCTTACCTCAATCCTAAGTAAGTTGCAGGTTATGTATGCATGACTCATATATTTTAATGTATTGAAAGCATGAGCCATTTTTTTGAGACAAGTGATTTAATTACTATGTGTTACTAATTGACTTTTTCATAAAATAAGACGTAATGGTTACCATGAGATAAAATAAGATCATGTTGGTAAATAGATTTAACTCAAAGAGATTAAAGATATCCTACGAAGATAACACACATATGATAAGATCATTGGACGAGTACTTGAATAAGTAGTTTTTGAAAAGGTCATTGGACGAGCACCTGAATTAGTATAATGACTCAATGACTAAATAATGTTGTAATTAATTGATGAAGAGTTAGAACTTCGTTGCAAATTATTTAAGCTCTAATTTTATGTGTTCAATCCATCCCTCCTCTAACTTGGTACAACTCTTGACAGTTTGCAATTAAATCAACATGATAAATAAAATGAAAATGATGTAGCAAAATATATCACATATATCACTATCGCACTAAATGCATTTTCTTGTCATACGCAAGAGATGACTTAGAATTAAATTAAATTATTCAAATTATTATTTAATTGATTGAAATTAAATAATTAAGGTTCAAAGAGAAAATTAAATTAATTAAGTCATCGCAATTTTATTGAAAAGTCGACTAAATTAATTTACTCATAGATTCTAGGATGGTAATATCGTCGTGATTTTAATGGAATTAGAATTTACTTGAAAAAATAATTTAACTGAAAAAATTATTTAAATTCATTTAAATAAATAATATTTTGGAAATAGAAAAAATTTTATTGGGTTACTGAAATTATATAAGTTGATTAAAGGTCCAAATAACACATATAATTAAATTCAATACAATATGCAAGCCCAATAAGCCTATCTATCATACAAGAGGCGAAAAAGCTATCTCCCATAATAGGTGTCACCCCCTAGGTATTCCTAGTGGAGAATATCTGTATTTTTCATTAAAATAATATTATTTATTTAACTCTTGTTTAAGTAAAATATTTTTATTTTTTTCTTTATATTAAGAGACATAGCTCAAGTAAAAAATACATCACATTGAGTGTTGCTACTCTGTCAAAAAATAGTGGTAATTTATTATAAGATAAATTATACTTTCTAGAGAGCTTAGTTTATCGGGTTTTTGTCCCTAAAAGAGAATTATTTTTCTCCACTAAAAAATTAATAAAGTTTTCATTTTATGCAATTGATTCATGAAGTTAGAGCCTACACTCTAAGCAAGCTGAAGTTTGAGAATAGCTGAGAAGACCGTGTTAGTCCAAAGTCAGGAAACAATTTAGACCACCTAACATAAAGCATAAATACAAATTTGGTTAGGGTTTATTGTTATAAATAACACAAGCACATAGTTCTAAAAATTTTAATTTTCCACTATGCTTATAAAATCGTTTTTTACCATATTTTTTCAACAGGCACTAAGACCACTAGTTTGTACTCACATGATAATGATAGTCAATCAGGTGGTGACACATGACAACCATTTCAACATTCCACATGGAAAATATAAATAAAAATATAAGTTTTTCAATCTTTTTAGAATTGGACCAATGATCAAACTAGTAAGACCATTAATTTTCGATACGACTAGTTCAATTGATCAACCCAATTGATTCACTGCTTAATAATAAATAATATTATTATTAAAAAACTAACTTAAAATAAACCTTTTAGTTACCAATAAGGCCTAACATATTAAAGCCGAACTATATTAAACCCAAAGTAAAAAATAAAATAACCTAACAAAAGTTACAAAACCCTATCTTTTCATTTTTTTTTCTTTTCTTCTTAATCTATTGGTGCCTCTACTTATTATCTTTTCATCTTTTTCTCCCTTCATTCTTAGACTCTTTTTCTTTTCAGCTCATATTATCATCTTCTACTTTCTATTTGGGTGTCTTTGACTCGATCTTAAAGTCGATGATCAATGGTTGCAGAATGAAAGGGTTGCTGGTCGGCTACAATAAGAAGCAACAATGACAATGGGCTGGTAGGGCCGGCTCTGGGGCTATTTTGAAGTGCAGCTACCCAGGGCCCAAGACTAAAAGAGGCCCAAAACAAATTATTTATTCATTTTTTAATGTGGGAAAAAATCTTCAAATTAAAATAGATTAATTAAATGCTTAGGACTTTCAATTCTTAGCCATAAATACTTCATCTTCAACTCCTTGGCTTCTCAAAACCTCCTCTAATTTCCAAATTCCAACTCCTACCATTAAATTTAAAAAAGAATTTTAATTTTTCCTAAAAAAATCAGCCATTACTGGCACTCAATCTTTACTGGCACATAACCATGGCAACAGGAAATTTTTTCTACAAACTAAATAGAGCCAAAATTGATTTTAGGAATATATCATTCATTAGTTATTAGCATCAATCAATTTGCGTTATTAATTTTACTTTATATTTGAGAGATTGAGAGCCTCCCATCTACGGTCTGTCGGATATACCATTGTTGTAGGTATAAGTCTCCCTTCTTCCTCTTCTTTCTTGGAATCTTTTCATTTTTAATTTGATGAAATTTTTGGGTTTTAACTAATAAAGTCATTAAGTCATCCTTATATTTAGATTCTCCCCCTAATTTCTTTTTTGATTAATCATAGTGCAGTATTGTAACACCTCTAACCCGTATTCGTCGCCGAAATAGGGTTTAGGAGCATTACCAGGGTTTACTTATCAGACTCAAATATTTCATATTACTTCACATTCATATCAGAAATTAGTCATAAATTTATCACATCGTCACTTATATGAACCCTCGAGGCCCAAAACATACATTAGAAACAAGTCAGGACTAAATCAGAAAATCAAAGAATTTTTCGTGAAATTTCAAAATTTTCCAAGGTGTAGGGGACACATGCCCGTGTGGTCAGGTTGTGTAGCTCACACCGCCAAGTGACACACCTATTTTTTAGGCTGTATGGTATTTGAAGTAGGGCACCCGGTCGTGTCTCTAGCCCGTGTAACTCTCTGACTTGCAATACATTTAAGTGCAGGGGTCACATGGCCAAGCCACACGCCCGTGTGCTAGAGACACAGGGCCAGAACACACGCCCATGTGGTAGGCCGTGTGTCACACACGGCTGAGACACATGCCAGTGTCTCTGCCCGTGTGGACAAAATAAGGCCATTTCCAAGCCTTATTCTTCACTCAATTTCACCTTCCACCTATATAAACATTTAAACACACTCAAGAGCCAATTCAAAACATTTAAACCTAGCCAAATTCAAGTCTTGTACATGACATATTAATACCTATGATCAAATGTCTAACTTACCAAGATAGCCTAATACTTATAAACATGTTTTACCAAATACACTATCATAAACTAATATCCAATATATTAATATGATTTTCCTCATTCAACCCTTTAAACATACTCATAAAGCATATTAAGACTATTTACATATCAAAACATATCATTTAATAGCCATTCCAATGGCTAATTTCAACCAACATTAAATTGCTATCAATGGTAACATTTAACCTATACATGCCATTATTACCAAAATTTGTTTACTATTTATATTTATACCGAAAAGTCTGGGAGATAGTGTGATGTAGCTTCGACTAGTTTCCAACCTTTACAAGCCTCTGAGTGCTATAAAATAGATGAATTAAGATAGAGTAAGCACTTAATGCTTAGTAAGTTTGTATAACGGGAAATTAACTTACCATTCATTTACTTATATAATAAACATGCATAATACATGCAAAGCAATTTGGCAATTAGCCTAACACATATAACCTCAACAAACATGTTAGTCATGTATTTCATATGAATAAAAAAAACAAGGATGAGCTCATCAAGTATCGAGTTTCCAAGTATTTCATGCATATACAGATAATAGTTTCATTTTGATTTCACATGTTCTCAAGACAGAATTTCACCCGTTGAATCATTTGAAATATTGATGGATACTTATGTAGTACACCTGAAGTGTACAATACTATAAATTCATCAATTCATATCCAGGAGTGCTTTTATGAGCACTTAAATAGAAAGCTCACTCTCAAGCACTATAACGGGAAGCTCATTGAGCCTTGTAACAGGAAGCTTATCCGGATAATATAACGGGAAGCTCACAAAGAGCCTATAACGGTAGCTCCAAAGAGCAATTAACGGGTAGCTCCAAAGAGCAATTAACAGGAAGCACCGAATAGCCATATAATGGGAAATTCAAGCGATCACTAATAGGAAGCTCACAAAGAGCCTTTAATCGGGAAGCTCACGGTAAGCCATATAACGGGACGCTCATAAGAGCTACGGTGTGCCTACAACACATGTAGGGTCACAATCGATCTGGATGCTCCGAAGAGCATTTAACGAGAAGCTTGTAAAAACACTATAACGGGAAGTTTGAGAGGGCTTATAACGGGACGTTCTTTCAAGCTACGGTACGTTTGCAACATATGTAGGAACACTACCATTTCGGGAAACAAAACCCTATATCCATCGAATCTCATTATCCAAACGAGACTTATTTATTTATCAGAGATTTTTAGTTACAAGATCAATTACATACACATATATGACATTTACACAATTTACATATTCAACACTCAATATAAGCATATAAACATACACAATTAAGTTACACGAACTTACCTTGACAATTGTTCATGACTTGTAAACTATTAATTCGATAATTTTTCTTTTCCACAATCTAACTCTGTTTTTGATCTATTCGGATATGAAGCAAATATTGAAAAACTAGCTTAAACCCTCTTCAATGGCTGTTTTAGAATTGAAAAATGATGATGAAAATGTCTAGAATTTCAATTTCCCTTTTATTTCACTTAAATTTGGCAAAATCTATAATTTTGCCCTTATTTCACATCAATTTCTTGATTTTTTTTCTATACTTATGCTGCTTCAGCCATCCCATGTGGGTCCAATTTCCCTTTTAGTCCTCCTTTATTTACTATTTAGGCTATTTAATCACTATTTCTTTAATTAGCAAGTTTTTCACCTTTTTCAATTTAGTCCTTTTTAATTAATTAACTACCAAAACGTTAATTTTTTTTAACGAAACTTTAATAATAACTTAATGACACTCCATAAATATTTATAAAAATATTTAGGACTTGGTTTATAGGACAGAGATATCGATACCTCTTTTCTAAATCACTTAACATAATAAAGCCTTATAAAACACAAATTACTAATTCAAAAATCTTTTAAAAACCATATTTGGCTCGTAAATATTAAATAATAAAAATTTACGAGCTTATTTTTCAAATTTGGTTGTCTCGAACCATTGTTTCCAACATCACTGAAAATCGGGTTGTTACAAGTATACTACTACATACCCTTTTTATGACTTTAAGTGATTGAAATTTTAATTATTTTTGTTACTCATTTAATTTTTTAGTTGCACTTTCCTCACAAATAATTGGATATTCTTAATTACAATGTTTATTTGTAATTGATTATTATAATTATATTTACAGAATTCCAGTAACTCAATTTGACTTTTGGAATTAGCAGATGTGAAAGCAAATATTCAACTTAGAATTCTTCTATCAGGTGCTATTGTTTTATTTTCTTGTGTTACTTGAATATTTGATTTATCTTTTATATATAATGTTTCCTAAAAAGCATTTATCTGGAAGTGAAAAAACGAAAAAGAGAAAACACGCTGAAGAGTTAAAAAAATCACAACAAGGTGTTATTAATAAATTTTTTTTAATGAAAATTTAGATCAATCAAATGAAAGTTTTCATAATGATGTCAATGAGAATGATGAAATTAATGATCCAAATGAGCCTAATGATGTGCCAAATGTATTTAATATTGAAAATCTTGGTCGTAATGAAGAACAAACAATTCCTCTTGATATTGACATTGATGAAGAACAAACAATTCCTTTTTTGGATATTTATGATCCTAGAAATTTCGCTAATATTGATAACAAAACAAGAGACATTAATGATTTTGCATCTTAAAATGCTCGTAGAACCCATTTTTTTATGATTTTTTTGTGTTTTTGTAATTGATGAAATAGGAATAGATTGAATGAAAAATATATATTTTTAAATTTTTTAGAAAAATATATCATTTGCTTAATGTCATAAAACATATTATTTTAATGAAATTACTAGTATATGATTTTATTTTATTGTATTACATTTTATAATTTTTTTAAAAGGGTTCGATTTATTGTTTTGCCTAGGGCCCCAAAATGTCAAGATCGGGCCAGTGGGCTGGTGGAGAAAAAAGTTAGTTCAAATTCTCGGTTCGTCCGAATTTCGGTTCACGGTCTAAAAGCGATTTTGATCGGTCGACAATTCAATAAGCTTTTTGTCTATTATTGAATTAGTCTATCGACTGGTTCTCAATCCAACTGGTCTGATTAAACGACTTGGTTTAATTTTAAAAATATCAAAATTATCTTTTCACATTTAAAATGAACTGGACAAATCATTATCAACATACATTATCTAGAGAATCATTTGTCATCGAGATACTTTTTTTATTATAAAATATCACATTTTAGTTTATTATAAAATATAAATTTTAAAAATTTAAAATTTTATTAAAAATATGTAAAAAGTTTATAATGTTTTGAAAAACTATATAATATATAGTGTCAAAACCTTTTTTTTGAAATCGACTTTTATTTTAAAAACAAAAATGCAGTTGCCACCAATATTTTTTAATTAGGTGTGATTGGATCACCTCAAGGCTTTGTCATTTTAATAAAATGCTAGATTTATTAAAATTATTTTCGGTCTATAATAATCCAAGAAATGGGATCGGGAGTCGATTACGTATGAGGAAGTGATGAAGGATTAGCACCTCATAACGCCCAAAATTGAAACCAAATTGATTACTTGATATCTTAGTGTCGAAAGTTGAAAATTCGAAGAGAAATTAAAACACAGTCCCTCTTTGCATAATGTCCTTTTTTAATTAAAATCACTTAACTAAATTAAAACTTATGTAAAAGGCTTTCTTATCTCGAGGAAACCAAAACAAAAAGGTCATATCCCGTAAGTTAGGGTATGACATCTAGAATCCTCAAAAATAAGATTGCTCATTATTTAATTACTATTTCAATCTCATGTCTCTTTAGTTCTAAAAAAGATGTTCGGTTATTTAGGTTCAAAGAGAAAGTCAAAGCCCATAAGTTAAGGCACAACTTCTTGAATCTTTAAATAAAGAACGTTGCCTCAGTTTTTAAAATTTTCCTTTTTTGTGCATTGGGTAAAAAATAGATATGACATTTAATGCAATATGTGATTGATTTATTCAAGTGTTGGTACAAAAATAAACGAATATTTAAACATGTTGCATAAATGGAAATGACAAAAATAATATAGAATAACTTACGTGGTCACAAAATGATAACAAAATAATAACTATGGTAGTCGGAATAATTTTTAGCCTATTAATAATACTATTTAATAATGGTATCAATAGTAAAATAATAAGTGGAACATTAGTAATAACCAAAAAATGGTGAAATAATAAAAAAGGTATGATAATGCTATGATCATGGTTGTGTAGTATTAATGATGACAAAATAAAATATTAATTAACAAAAGTAATCATTTAATAATAACATAAACATAAAAAAATAGCACAAAAAAAAGAACTAAAATGAGATGATTAAGAAACTTAAGGATAAAAATGCAAGTTATGTAAATTAAAGGATAAAATATAAATAAGGAATTAAAAATGTTGAAAATTAAATAAAAAGATTAAATCGACACCATAATAAAATTTTAGGGGATAGAATAATAAAAAAGTAAATAAAAAGGCAGAATTAAATAAATGAAGGATTAGATTGAAATTTAAATAGAACTTAAAGCATAAATTGCAAAATAAATAAGAAAAAGGGAAGTAAAGGACTAAATTTAAAATATAACAAGATTTAGTGCCTAAATTATAAGGAAACATAATATAAAGGATTAAATTAAAATAAGATAGGAAACTTTAGGGGGTCAAATGGCAATTATCCATATCATATTGACACGTGTCACTCCCCAAGGGGTTCACAGTGGGTCAGGGGACTAAATTGCATAGGAATTTAAATTATGGGACGAAAATTAAAACAAATAAAAATGAATAGGACTAAATTAAAAAGATGAAAAAAACGAAAGGACCAAAGTTGCAAATATCCCCTCCCCTCAAAAACAGGCGAATCCTAGGGGAAAATGGGTCAGTTTTCGGGTTGAGTTCCAAATCGACGTCGTTTTGGGGTTTCTGAAGCCAGGCCAAAGCGACGTCGTTTTGATATGCATATGTAAGTAAAAAAATTAAAAAAAAACATTTTAGCCTTATTTTCAAAAAAAAAATATTCCTTCTTCCCTCTTTTTTCTTTTGGCTCTCCCTAAGTCTGACCACAAGGCCGTCGGCGCTTCGCCATGGCCACCGATTATCAGCGACGACGATCGTCGCCTCCTGTGGCTAAAAATTAAAAAAAAGAGGTCTTTTTTATCCTTTAAATGCGTAAAACGCGAATATAGGGTTAAAGCCCCCAAAATCTCAGCCAAAATCTAACCCAAAGCGGAGAAACCTTTCAGTTTCTCCCTTTTTCAACGGGTCCTTCGACGAATCCCAAGGGATTCGAAGCCCTCTCAAGTCGGAAAAGAGGACCCTCACGACGGAGGCGAGGCAAAACAAGTAAAAAATGTGTTTCCTTCTTTTTTTTTTATATTTGCTTCAAAAATAGAAATAAATAAATAAAAGAGCTACCTTTTTAAAAGTCTGTTCTTTTTTTTGTATTCGATTTTTTTTTCGTGTTACAAAGATCGATTTTTATAATTGAAATAATATTACAATATATTTTTTTTGATTGCTTGTTTCTGCTTCTTTTCCTTTTTTGTGTTTCTTGCATGGGTGGTGGAAGTCAACGGAGTTGCTGTTGTCATTTGGTGCAAGGGGGAAGGTTTCGGGTGCCGCGTCCGCTGACATGTTGGGGAGCAGCGCGGCAGGGGGCTAGGGCAACTAGGGTTTCTGCTGAATGATTAGGATTTTGGGCCATTAGGCCACTCTTTGTATTTGGGCTTGTAATAATTTTTTGGGCTCTCGAGCATTGTAAATGAATTGTTATTTTTTTGTTGTTGGGCCCGGGTAAAATTGGGCTCTTACATAGTTGTTTAGATGGATTTGAATATGTTCAGATTCATTTTAGTTGTAAAATATTTTTATACTTTTTATTAATTTTTATATTTAAAATTTTTAAAATGTTTTTATATATTTTTAAATTTTAAAATAATAATATAAATAACTTGATAATTTTTTAAACGATTTCAAATATATAAAATTACTAAAAACAAGTTTAAAATGAATTTAGATAAATAGTTACTCATATCAAATACATTAAGACAATAATTTGTCTAAGTTCATTCTTAATGTGAAGGATATATATTAATATTAATATTTTTAATTATTATATAAGAGATTATCACATGTTATCGTCTAATTGACTATTAATATCACATTATCATAAATTAACAGTGTTATTGTTACAAATCAAACCATGTGATGAAATAGGCTACAAGTAAATAAAAAAAAAGATACCTTAAATGGATAAATTCACAATGAAAATATATATTACCCGAATAATATACTTTTAATAATTGTTTTGTTTTATTGATTGAGTTTTAACTCGATTGACATGTGTATTATTAAATATGAGTTCAAATGCATTGAAACGCATTATTCTACTACTTATAAGTTGGGAGAGGGTAATGACTAATTCTGTTAAAAGGAAAAGATAGAATTTTAGAATAATATTTTTCTTTATTGTTCAACAAATATTAATGATATGATGATTAAAGATGTTTATTATTTTAAGCGACTTAAGTTGGAGTTGTAATTTGGTTGTTTGGGATTTGCTGTTATTGTAATAAAAAAAAAAAAAGGCATTTTTCGTTTCATTAGAACCCACAAAAGCGGACGACTGCTTTTTACCAAGCGACTGCGAATTCAGACATCGTTATTTACTACAACAACAACTCCGGCAAGAAAAACGAAGAAACAAACCAGACGAAGAAAAAAAGAAACCAAAAATGGATTCCCAAACTCAATCAGTGGACCAACAACAACAGGAAGAAGAAAATGAACAAAGACCCTTACTCCCAGAAAATGCAGAAGAAGAAGGTGGACCCACTTCTCTACAACCGTCCAAGAAACGACGCCGTTATAAGGGCGACCGCCACATCAAAGTAGATGGTCGTGATCGGCGGATCAGGATACCTTTAACCTGCTGTTCCGGTCTATTCCGCTTGACCCGGGAAATGGGTCACCGAACCAACGGCGAAACCATTCAATGGCTCCTTCAACAAACCCGGCCCGACTTAGTCCCGCCCGACCCCGTCACCCATCCGACTCTATTATTCGCTTCTGCCCCTGCCTACATGGAAAAGGGTCGAGTGAGGGCTACGGTGGTTCAAGCTTCCACTGTTTTCTTTGACACTCCCGCCACACTAGGTACCCCATTTGACTCAATAATCTTATTTGTTAGGGTTGTGGTGGGAAATTTGTTTAAATCTAGCTGGGCCCTTCCCCCTTTCTTATTTGAAACTGTCCCTACCCATATCATGGTGAGCTCAGTTTTCTTTTCTTTTTTATTTATTTATAATTGAAAGTGTTGTTATTATTTTTAATGAGTAGATAAAGCAGAGAGGCTAATTGCTGGCTCAGCTGCATATGGTTCACAGTTAGTTGTTTTCCCAGAAGCCTTTGTTGGTGGATATCCAAGGGGCTTTCCTTTTGAGTCTCCAAATGAAGATAATCAGGAGCTTCCCAAGTATCATGCTTCTGCCATTGAGGTCCCAGGTCCCAGCTCTTCACCTTTCAAACAGATTTATAGGATCCATATGTGTATATGAAAGTAATTAATACCAGATTAATTTACCTGCAGACATTGTTGTCCAAGAATGAAAAGAATTGAACTTTCTAGTTTAAACATGAGTTGGAAGTTTAGCAGATTCTAACAATTGATGCACTTGTTAGTTAATCTATCTAAGGATGATGCTGCAATCGTTTCTTGTTTCTATGATCTATTATGTTGTATGCAGAACTTGAGATGCCCTATTCGTCTTGTTTGTGATTTCGTATTGGTTATTTTTATGTACACAGGTCCTGAAGTTGATAGACTTGCGAAAATTTCATGTAGATATAAAGTTCATTTAGTAATGGGAGTAGTGGAGAAAGACGGATTCTATCTCTTTAGCACGATTCTGTTTTTTGATCCTGTAGGACGGTATCTCGGAAAACATCGGAAGCTAATGCGAAGTGCATCGGAATGTGTAGTATGGTGTTCTGGAGAGAAATCATCATTGCCATTATATCGGACAGCCATTGGGAAAGTTGGTGGCCTCCTTTATTTGGACAATAGGATCCCATCTTTGAGAACTGAATTGTATGCTAAAGGTAGAATTTATTGTTTGTTGCCAGTTGAGGAATCCTTGATAAATTATGTTTTGTTCATGGCTTTCTACTAGATTCACCCTGCAAATCCAATATAGACAAACAGCATTTCTTTGTGCACATCGTTGAACAATGATCTAGGCATTGCTGTTATTGGATATTTCTTTCTCTGACTAGAGCTTGCCATTTTTCCATTACAAACATCAAAATCTTTTCTTTTTCCTTTTTTTAAATTTAGTCCACCGTATTCACAGGTATTCAAATGTATTGTGCACCAACTGCTGATGCCAGGGAAGAATGGCGAGCATCCATGATTCACATTGCCATAGAGGGCAGGTGCTTTGTTTTATCTGCCAACCAGTTCTGTCGCAGGAAAGACTACTCTCTGCCACTCAAATGCATAGACGGAGATTCAAACAGTGACCTACTGGACACAATAGTATGCAGTGGGGGCAGTGTTATTGTTTCACCCTCAGGGACCATTTTGGCAGGACCTAATTACCAAGGAGAGTCCCTTATATCAGCTGATCTAGGTAAGGTTCCTATTAATATTTATCTCCATGACCGGATAACATTTTTCAACATTGATCATCTATGAAGATACTTTAACCTCACTTAGTAGACACATTCTCTTACTCTTCTAGATCTTGAAGAGATAACTCGAGCAAAGCTAGAATTTGGTGAAGTAGGGCTTGGTATGGGACCAGATTCTGTTGGTTGGTCTGCAAACAAACCCAACCTTGTTCTTTATCAAACTGCTGTGAAGACAGAAGCTTTCGTTGATTTGTCTTAGATCTAGAACTGAGTTCATATCTTTCTAACAGCAAAATAGTTAGTTTAGACTTTCATAATTGCTGATCTTAAAAGGATCTTCTGAAAAATGCAGTGGATAGTTCATTGTCAGCCTCCCATGTTACAAAACACCAAGGTAAGTTATCAACATTCTGTATGCTTTTGTATAGTTCGATAAATGCATGGAATGAAGTTTTTATTTACTGAAATATAAAGTGGTAGCCATAAATGCCGTCAATGGTCATTGAAATGAGACCTATCCATTCAATCCTTTTGTGAAAATTGAACGTCGATAATGACAATAAATTACAAAGAAAGAGAGAAAGTAGAACACACAGGAAAACCATGTGCAGAGCATAAGAAAATTCACTACATCGAATTCGAATGATACAAGAGGAGTATAGAATATGTCTATTAGAAGTAATGCAGTAAGCTTAAAACACCTTATTCTAATCAAATACCAAAAAGAGGAAGTAAACTTTTATATGGATTTCACTTGTGTAGCTTGTACCGTACCGTTGGGGTTTTTGGCCCCCGCACCTTCGGTTGTGACCCCAGTCCAATATTTTATTTATTGGGGATCTGCGATGAGCTGCGACCTTCAACCCTCACCCTTTGCCCTTGCAGAATCCCCTATCTTGCCACTTGTATTTTATTTTAACAGGAATTTAAGTCATACAACTCTATCACTTTTTATTGCCATTTCTGTTTTCCTCTCGATTTGTGAGTGTAAAAAATGTGTGCCGATGAGACTTCCTCTATTGATCCTAAGTATGATCCCAACAGAATCTCTTTTACCTTTTCTTTTTTCTGCATAACTCGCTAAAAGGTCTGTAATTCATACAGAGATCCCTGGTCTCCATTGCCTCATTATTCAAATACTTCAAAATTACAAGGGCGGTATAGAAGAAGATTTTGAACACTTAAAGCATTTTTTACATTTCAATTATACCGCAAGACTTTGCACAAGATAAAACTGGTTCAATTAGCATAGATTCCTTTTAAGTAAAAAGGAACCAAAAAAAAAAAAAAAAGGCTCTACAAAAGATGCTGGATCATATCAATGGTCCAATTACTGGTACATAACATGTTGACCAGCGATCATTGCAATTTGAGCACCTCTAGAGGAATCATCACACAAAGCAGTAACCAACGAAAAAAAGAAACTCGTTTCTATCCAAATCCTGAATCTTCTTGCTGTCAAATCTAACAAGCTCGATCTGGAACTACTTCCACTTGCCCAGAGTTCACTTTTGCAAGGTCAGAAGGGAACTAGAGAATGGTGAACAAAGCATATACTCAACAAAATTGTATTTCACCATCTTGATTTCCTAGCATTATTGGCTTCACTCCTGCATTCTGCCAACCTCGACTTCGGAACACTACCAGGCACCAAAGGTGGCCTCTCTTGAGCTACATTGTTGATATCTCTTGAAGAACATGTTGGACTAGCATAAACCCTACCTGCCCTTGTACCAGATAAAAGGTGTTCCCTAAGACCCTTTACAGCTTTATATCCATGCATTTCATCTCCATAACCTTTTGTTTCTACTTGCTTCTCCAGTTCAGTAAATCTACTCCACTCTAAATCATTATCAACAGAATCTTGATGCCTGTCCTTCTGCATGCCCCAATCAACTCCGTCTGACATGCTCCTCTGTAGAGAAGTACTCCTCCTTGGTAATTTGCTAGAGGCAGATTTTCTACCTGTGATGTCTTCATTTATTTGAGGTTCTCTTGAATCACGAGCAGCATTAGAAGCATACGCCAACTTGTAGATTTTGTTGTTGTTGCTGCTGTTGTTGTCCATATTTAATTCTAGGAGATCACTTTCAGCCGAGTCTTCTTCACATTCAATTGCATCTTCAACTTCTCCATCCTCCTCATTTTCCTCACTAGGATGGGAACCAAAATGGACTCTGTTTAAATAGGCAGCAATCTCCTCACTGTTAGGTTCATTTAGAGAACAGTGCCCTTTCTCTTTCTCTCTTTTTGTACCTAGAAAAGTTTCGAGTTGGTTCCGCAGTTTGTCGACAGCTGCATTCTTCTCCTCAAGATGATATTTAGCTTCAGAGAGCTTCATCTGAACTCTCTGTTCACGCAACACATCGGCTAACTGCAACATCTCCCTTTCTTTTTCAACCTCTTGAAGAACCTTGGCAGACTCTCTCTTCAGCTCTTCCCTTTCAGCTTTATCTTCACTGATATCCCTGGCTAGTTCATCACATACTTGCTCAATTACAACCCTTGCCCTTTTTTCGCTCTCAAGTTCTTTCACTGATTTCAGAAGAGATGTCTTAGTCTCAGCTAGTTCTTTCCCAAGCTTCTTGTTTAAGCTTTCAAAACGTCTCCTCAACTTTCTCTCCACCTCAAGTTCACCTGCAATAGACTCAATAGCAGCCTCGACAACTTTCTGCTCCTTGTTTTTCCATGCTACCTTTTCTTCAGCAAAACACTTCATTAAATAGTTGATATCATGCTGGTCAGAGCGCTGCTCTTGGATAAGCTGATTGACTTGAAGACGAGCTCTCTCTAACTCAGCATGTAAAGCTGAAATAAGGGACATACTTGACGAGGGACGATCTTCATGACCCCACATGCGGTTGATAATTTTTAATAGTTCTTTAGATGTTGTCAAGGCATTACTAACATCCTTCAAACGAGTCTTAACACCAACAGTTGATCCCTTGGGAGTCTGGGCATGAGATCTAGTTTCAATCTGCATTACCAAATAAAGATCGTTAATCTCCTTTGCACTCACCATAATCTCAACTACCCTACACCTTAGCAAACTCTGAAATGACGGTGAGCTAAAGAAGATTAAAATACATAAACATTCATAAAAATATTCAAAATAAAATAGAATAGTTTCTCTTCTACCTTGTATTCTGTACTTAAAAACTATATATGAAATGGTGAGAAAGAAGGCAATTGCATCCTTTCCAAAATCCAAGAGGAATACCTCCATTAAACTGGCATTGCTAACCGAATCCAACACCCCAACATTATTGTCAGTATGCCTAAGCTTGTGGGAAACAGATGACGCTCTTCTCTGGCGACAACCAGTTCCAGATCGATCCGTTCTCTGAAGAGGAACCAATATAACACCAGAATCATTTATCCAAGCAAAAAGATATACTGTGCAAAATCAATAGGTTAGGTTATCATTACACTGAAAAAAGAATAGTAGTAGATTTTGGCTGCATGTATTTGAGGCTTAGTAGTCGGAAACAGTATCAATTACAGACGAGTGAGATTTGGAGTGGAAAACATCACGCTACTAAATTTGAGTACTTGGCATTCGAAGAGATAAAATCATCAAGCTACTAAATTTGAGCACATTTGGCAACTAAGCAAAAAACCAGTAAGTCTTAAATCACAAACTTCTGCTGAAGTGCTAAGCACCATTTTCTTATTGAGAAATGTATCATTTAAAAGTGAAATTTAAGTCTGGTTTGATGCAGCACTGCAATTAACCCTACAATATTTCATAGAAACTCGGTGTTTTGATGAGGATGGGGTTACATCCTAAAACACTTTTAGTATTACAGCTTTCTGATAAAAATGTACTTTCACCAAAAGCAGAATCTTACGTGCTTCTTTAAGAAGGAGATCCAAGTGATAATTCAGGGTCTTTAAAAGCTAAAAGCAAAAACTACAACCACAACACTCGACTCAAAAGTCACAAAATTCAATAGATTAGTTATCAACTGGTCAAATCTTGAATACACAACATAAACCAAACCTACCCCAACTATTTGCTCATTCCTTGAAAACAAATAAAAGAACAAAAGAACCATAATATTCCAAAAAAAAAATCCCTTGAGAGCGATCACTTTCCTGATAATGACCCTTTTTTCCTAAAATTTCCATTCCTATGGTGAAGACAAATAACATGCAATTTTTTAAAATATATTTATTTTTTTCTAAAAAGAAATTAAAAGGGAAAGGGAAAAAACAACCGACCTCAGAAACAGGGCTGTGAGAAGGATCAGACAAGTGAGGAGGCAAAGAACCCGAATGAACCGACCTAGCAGCAGCTCCCTTTTCTCTCCCTTCTTTCATTCTCCTCCTCTCCTCATTTCCTTCCTTTCTTCTAGGCGACGGTATCTCATTCATTTCCCACAGAGTCGCCGCCAGCTTCCTGGCCGAAACCGGCTGCTGTTGCTGCTGCTGCCCCTTCAATTTACTCCCACTTTGTGATCCTGAATACCTAGGAGACTCCATAGCTCGTAGCATTGACGCCATTGAAGGCGATCTCATCATCAGCTTCCATGTAGGCACGGGGGTACTGGATCCACCCCTTTTGCTGCCCACTAGAATCGCCCTCTTGAATCTGTAGTTTTGCATAATTGATGATGACGACGAAGCTGAAGATGAACACCCTCGTTTCCTGATTTTGCCGGGGAGTAAATTTTCTATGTCAATCTCGCCCAAGTTTTGCCTTGACATCATATTTTTTCTTTCAATCAATTCCGCCCCTTCCTTTTTATTGCTTAAATTTGCTTCTCAGATCTTACAAATCTATAAACAAGACAATGAATGAAGATTAAACCCATTATTAATCGTCAAAAAAAATGAAAACAAAATCAAACTTTTTCCTAAAATTGCCACTTTTTCTTTTATTTTCTACGAGTAGTAGTATGCTTAGATCTTATTAGCATATCTTTCGGGGGATGAAAAAAATGAGTAAAGTAAAAACTACAGAATAAACTAAACCTATGAAAAAGACAGATTTGAGTTAAACGTTGTCGGTTTACAGTTCAGATTTCAGACAACAGAAAAAACTAAAATTGTAGGAAATTGAGGGATAGAACAATAGATTTTATTTCTTTTATTGCATTGGAAAAGAAGGAAAATCAGTTGACAAGGAGAAAATTTCATTGTTCTTTTCTTTTTAATATTTTTTTTCACGAACTTACCGTTAACTTTAGGTTCATCGCTTGTGTTAGTCGTACCAAGGAGTGTTCGGAAGGCAAGAAAACAAGAGGGAAAGTTGGAGTTTTCAGATTCAGAAGCAAACCCTAGAAAAAGATAAGAGAGAACTTTCTTTTGATGGCTTCTCGAAGCACTAGGAAGAAAAGAAATGTAAGTATTTTCACTCTGATCATATACAGACTGTGACTTTACATAAAAAGAGAAGAATATGAGATGTTGTATGGTCAAATTATTGAAAACTTACGTGTCTTACTATGATTGGAAATTAGAGGTTTTTTTATTTGACTTTTGGTCAATGGTGGGAGTAGAAGCCGAACCCATCAGCCGAGCCGCAATTTGAAATACGCGGAAATATTAGCGAAAATTTTGGATTTGGCTTTTTGGTTGGGACCCTTTAGTTTCGCTTTAGGACATGGAAATTTTCGGAACAAGAGAAATATGTTGTTCCTTTTTCTTTTTTAAGAAATATGATTTAAACAATAAATAATAGTTTTTTTTCATAAATGATGTTATATGAAAGGGTTCATCTCTCCTAAACTTTCTGTCAAATGTTTACTATCATTTAATTTATACGGTCACTTGACAATAATGAATAAATGAATGTCACATATTCTCTTAAATTTTGAATATAATTTTTTAAATTCAATTTTAATGAAAAATCTTATAATTTTTAAAGTTTTTTTAATTGTTTATTGCTTAAAATCATATTCAAAATCCAAAATCCTTATATAACTACATGTCACATTCATTTATTCATGGTCCCAAAATTAGCATGTAAATTGAACAATATTAAAGCTTTGAGGTACATTGATATATGGTAGAATAATATAAGTATCAAATTAAATATTTTCTTCATATAGATACCACATTACATTACACATTAAACGAAAGTTTAAACTCAATAGTAATATTATCCCTATATGAAAGTATTTAAATATCAAAATGTTGATACTAAACAATTTTAACCACAAGGATGAAGTACAAAAACTTGGGAGATTTATGTTCAAATTTTATTATATGTGTGATTTTGATTTATATTTAATTTTATTAGTTAATTTGAGTTGAATTAATTGTTCATTTGTTGATTTTTTATATTATATTGATTGATTTTGATAAACTTTTGAAAAAAATGAGATTGAATTTAGACCAAAACAAAATCTTTTCTTTTTAGATTGAAGTTTACAGTTTTTTTTCCACTTTTTTCTCCTATTTAATACTTGAAAAAAAAAGACTCTTGTTAATAGGAGCTTATAATCACTAAGTAAGAAAATTTCAAAATATTTTTTTATATAATGCTTAAAATTATTCATAATTTCTCGTCAACTTAAATAGAAGGATCAAATGCGTATAAGTATGCTCAAACTCACGTATTCTAATATTAAAAAAAAGAATATAAATAACAAAAAAATAATGTGGTAACTACTGTTTTTTTTTCTTAACTACAACAATAACAAGTAGTAACAAAAAAAACTAAAAAGAATTGGTATTTCATTCAATGCTACTTATTATGCTAATCCGAGATTGATTAATTAAAGACCTTATATATATAAATGAGTTAAATCGGTAAGATTTACTACTCCACTGACCCACCTAAATATATGTACAAATATGTTGTTTAAAAGAGGAAAAGAGAATGAGAAGATTGGTTGTCTATAATATTAAACAGCTTGAAGCACGTGCTTTCCATCATGTATTCATGTTAGTATACTTAGTGGAGGGCAACTTGGCTCAGGACCTTCCTGTCTACACTTCTTTTTCTCTTCTGTCTTTTATATAAATTTTGTAATATGAAGATGGAAGAAGAACCTCTGGATATTAATATTCGAATCTCATAATTACTGGATGTTACTTCACAAAATCAGAGGTAATAATAATAATAGCTGGACTCGGATCAGGTGTTTATAAATTTTTTTCCTAAATTTGGATTTAGGAATCAAGATCAACACTAAATATTGATTCAAATATAAGGTTAAATTATAAAAATATGTCGTTTTTAAATTCTTCAAATTATTTTTTTTAAATTTAAAGAAATAGGTTGATTTTGCAAAAAAAACGTGTCCAGTTGGATGTGCTTTCCTCCAACAGTAATATTCCTAACAATCAAAATTCAAACGAGACAACGGTAAAATTTTAAAAGAGCCCAACAATTATTTTATTTTGCTATAAATACCAGTCCATTTTTCATTCTTATAACTCAAATCTAACGACCAATTGACCAGAAAAAACCCATTTCCCTACAAAATTACAAAAATGGCTCACTTTTTTAAAAAATAATAGGAATTGTTCGATTTTACTAAAACGTGCTGAGCTAGCGTCGTTTTCAGGGGAAAGAAAAAAAGCACGTCCAGTTCAGCACTTTTTTCCCCTCTGCCCTGTAAAACACATTCAAGTCAGCCCGTTTTAGTAAAGCACTTCTTGATCAACACTCTTTTACTTGTGTTCCAATGACTAAATTTCTAAAAAAGGCCATTTTTTTAAAAAATTTACAAGAATGGGCCTTTATATAAAACAAAAGTGGCAGTACTTTTTTTTTATAATTTTTTTGGTGCCACCAATTAATGTGGAAATAAAACTTACAAACAGGCCTTTATATAGACCCAAAATCTCATTTCCCTTGTTTTCTTAAGTAATGTGAGATATGAGATATGTGTATATATAGACTTATGAATAAGTTTGCAGCTTATTCCTAGACAATATGAAATTCCTTCATCTTTTAACTAACAACATAAGATTAAATGTTCCACTGTATTTTATAATTTTTTTCTTATAGAGTTTAAAATTTTTACAAAAAGTTAACATTTATTACATTATAAATAAAATTTTTAAACTCTATAAGTAAAAAATTATAAAATATAAAATGACGTGGGATTTGGTCTCTTCTTGTTTGAAGATGACCAAATGTGTTTGAAATAAAGGTGTTTGGGGAATGTGCGGAAGGTTATATAGTATTTGTCATTAATGCAGTATTGTTTTGTTGTATTTGTTTTTTTTAAAAAAGTAATTTCATTTTATATACTTCAATACAAATATTATTTGATATTCACTAAAAAGTTTATATAAATTTATTTATTGAACACTAAAATTAATGCAAACAATTAGTATAATGGGTAGGTATGAAATTATTAATGAATTGATTCATATACATTTGTTTTCTTTTCAAACAAATGAAACTTATATTGAAACAAAAATCATTTACATATAAAGAATTTTATACATATGTAATATAAAAAGTTGATTATGAAGTTGTTATTCCTATGTATTTAAGGTAATTTTTTATCACTTAATTATAAAATGTTATAAAATAGTCATTTAATTTTATTTTTTTGAATCATCTATTTATGAAAAGTTACAAAATTGTCATTCAACTATTCAAATTTGTCCTGTGACAGCCCAAAGTTGACCCTAGTCGGGAAGTGGTTTCGGGACCGCTAAACCGAGTCACCGAAATGTTTGAATGTGATACTTATTGTCTAGAATATGTAATTATGAATGTGTGAAAATTTCAAGCTTCAATTTGGTTGATTTCATGTGAATTTAGTCAATAGGACTTATGTGAGAAAATTCTAAAATGTGATAGGTCAATGTGTGAGGACCTATTAGTGCATGTGGACAAAGGGGGGACTTGCATGTCAAATTCCCCCCCTACTAGTAGTGGCCGGCCATGACAAGCATGGTAGACCAAGTTTGATGGCCAAGACATGTCATAGACATGTTTTGTTGGTGCATCATGGGTGGAAAAAAATAAAATAATAGGCATGGAAATTAAATAATGAAAAGGAGTATGATGAATACACAAAAAAAAGTGTGTAGTTGATTCTTTTCCCCCCATTGCCGTGAGCTAAAGAAAAGAGAGGAGAAGATCTTTGTTCATCCTTTTCTCACCTTCATTTAGCCTAAATTAGAAAGAAAAACAAAGAAAAAATTTTCTCATCCTTTGGTTCATCCTTGGCCAAAAATTTTAAGGAGGAAAGAAGAAGAAAGGTGAAGAGATTCGGCCATGCATGTAGCTAGGCTAAGGTATGTTTGATGATGTTCCATGAGATGCATGCATGTTTTAGTTGTTAGCTTGAGTTCTACCTAGCCCATGGTCTAAATCTTGCTATGTGATGGAAATGGCACTTGACCATGGATGCATCATTCTTGGTTGGTGTTTGATGTTGTGGTGATGAGGCATGAGGATGAGTTAAGATTCGGCCTAGGTGGAGGTTGTGTTAATGCCATTGCATGCAAAATATGAAGCTTGTTAATGATGCATGTGATGATGGCTTGATGATTCTTGAACCTCCTTTTTAGCATTTTTGTGTGAGCACATATGTGCATTGGTTGCTAAATGGAGAAGAATCGGCTAGCAAGATGTGTGCTAAGGCCGAATGTAACTTTGCATGTTAATGAGCAATGCATGTGTTAAATTGATGAAAAGGGGGAGGATGCTTTACTAGTGTGTATATGTGTGTATTAAGTGTTGAAATCGACCCCAAAAATAGACATGCATATTCGGCCAAGGGGAAAGAAATTAGCTAATATGTTGTGTTGATGCATGATTTTTGCATGTATGAGACTTTAATGTCTAATGTATAAATATGGGCTAAGTGCCTTGTGTTCATCTTTTTGATGCCTAAATGATGAAATCAATTTATTTGTTTAATTAAGCTCAAGAGCAAAGGGGAAATAAATCCGATAAAGGGAAGGAAAAAGTGGTTGAATAGCTAGCGGAATCGTTCGACAACACCCGAGGTAAGTTCTTGAGTAAGAGAGCTTAAATTACGATGTGATTAAATCATGCTCTATGTGTGGCTATTGAACCGAATGTGCAAGGACAATATGTGCCTTGTGTTTGAGTTTCGCAAATGAAAATGAAATATGAATGTGCCATGAATTATTGTTAGATGTGCATGATTAATTGAATGCTGTCCGGGCTAAGTCCCGAAGGCTTTGTGCTAAGTGAATATATCCGGACTAAGATCCGAAGGCATTTGTGCGAGATACAAACTCCGGGTTAAGCCCCGAAGGCCTTTGTGCGAGATACTAAATCCGGGTTAAGTCCCGAAGGCATTCGTGCGAGTTATTAAATCCGGGTTATGTCCCGAAGGCATTGTGTGAGTTACTAAAACCGGGCTATGTCCCGAAGGCATTTGAACGAGGAGCCATATCCGGTTAAATCCCGAAGGTACGTGATTTGGTAATGAATGAGCTTGCTGTAAAATTCCAGCGAATACTCGAAAAACATCCCAATATGGGGATATGTTACGTATGTGTTGAATTTAATCGAGCCCTTACAAATAAATGTTCGCTCAGTTGATAAACGAGCTACCGGCCTTCGGCTAAGTTAGTCTATTGTGTATGTACATAAGGGTTGTTAATGTTGTGAAGCAAGTTTGATATCGGTAAATTGTGTATTGTGAAATATTCCGTTTAGCTAAATGTGTGTTATTCTTTGTTTATGCTGGAATTCCTTGCTCAAAACTTACTAAGCATAAATTGCTTACTCGTTACACTGCTCCTCTTTTTATAGATTTTTTGGTTCTCCAGCTATCGGACTCGGGATCTTGAAGTCGAAGTCGCCCACACTATCAAAGGCTCTTTTGGGTACTATTTTGGTTGAATTTTGATATGGCATGTATAGGACTACCCATTGTTGTTTTCGAGTACTTTATGAAATGTATAAGTGTACAGCCATGCGAAAATGGCTTGTAGAAGTGGAGTATGGCATTAGACCATTCGTGTTTATGAATGTATAGATGGTTTCATGATGTAACTATAGTTGGAATGGAAGTGTTGAGCAAATGATCAGCCATTGGAATGGCTAAGTATGATCATATGTGGGCATATGTATGACAAGGCCCTAGTTGGTCCATGAAACCCCGAAAATAGGTAAGGTTTACTTTGAAAACAGAGGCTGACAGCAGCAGTGGTGTGGATTGGAAAAATCACAAGAATTCGTAGGAGTGGAATTAAATAGTGAATAAATTATGTAATCGAACCTTGATGAATCTAATTTCATATGAAAGTAACGAAACAATCATATGAACAGTATAGTAAGAGATATTCAGGTTCTTGTGGAACAGGGCCAGAACAGTTTCTGGATTCCCTATTCCGACTTTGGAATTCACTATAAATTGACCAGAGATAATTAGGGGTCATACCATATATGTATGGATTCCCCTCTGAGTCTAGTTTCCATAGAAACAAACGGCATCAGTATTGAAGCTCTGTGCAGAGAGATATCCAAGTCGTAATGGGAAAAGGTCAGTGTAGTCGACCCCTGTAACATGGGAGACTTTGACTAATAAACTGTACTAATTGGCCCAACCAAAAATTCTAGAAAAAAATACATAGGTGGGGACATGAGTCTAGTTTCAGGGAAAAATCACAAAACTAATTTTCGAGTTGTGAAACTCAAGATATGATTTTTGAAGCGACTAGTACTCAGACTGGGCAGTGTCTGGAAAAATTTTTCAAAGTTTGTTAACATCTCGTGTCCGACTCCGGTGTCGGTCTCGGGTTCGGGGTGTTACATTAAATTGGTATCAGAGCTACGGTTTAGTCGATTCTAGGACTACCGTAATGTGTTGGGTCTAGCTATACATGCCATTTTATGTGATTACTTGATAGTGTGGTGATTTCTGACAATTGTAAATGTGTTTATAGTAATGGATCCCGATCGTGACCGAGAGGTAGCTGATGATCTTGAGAGTGTAGCGCCTGCTCCCGCACAAGGGACAGTGCCGGCAGACTCTCAACCTAATGCTAGTAATCCGAATGATGAAGCTAGACAAGCATTCTATAGCGTGATGAATGATTGGTTCAACCAATACATTCGAACTAATATGGCTGTTCCACAACCTCCATTCCCGACAAATACTACCCCCGCACCTACAATACCACCGGTAACGGACCAAATAAGGTCAAATAAGCCCCCAGTTGACAGAATCCGAAAACATGGGGCTACTGAATTTAAGGCTATGGATAGCGATGATGCCGAGCAAGCTGAATTTTGGCTGGACAACACTATCCGGGTACTCGATGAGCTATCTTGTACACCCGATGAATGCCTAAAGTGTGCTATCTCCTTGCTACGTGATTCTGCCTACTATTGGTGGAGTACTCTGACTTCTGTTGTGCCCCGAGAGCAAGTAACTTGGGAGTTTTTCCAAACTGAGTTTCGGAAAAAGTATATCAGTCAGAGATTTGTTGATCAAAAGCGGAAGGAATTTCTTGAGCTTAAGCAAGGCTCCATGTCGGTTACTGATTACGAGCGAAAATTTGTTAGACTTAGCAAATACGCTCGGAATGTGTTTCGTCCGAAGCTATTATGTGTAAACGCTTCGAGGATGGGCTGAATGAAGATATAAAAATGCTCGTTGGCGTTCTTGAAATACGAGAGTTCGTGGTACTTGTTGAACGAGCTTGTAAAGTCGAAGAGCTTAGAAAAGAAAAGCAAAGAGTTGATGAGGGAGCTGGAGAGTTTCGTAAAAGATCCTCGGGAAGGTCTCTTCAACAGACATCGAAGAGATTTTGAGATGATGCGGGCCAGTTTAGAGGCACTTCGGGCCTTTTTAGACGAGATCGTGATTGACCCCCTGTGGGTACACGAGGCACTTCGGTCACCAGTGTTGGGAATGAACGTCGAGATAGAACGAAATGTCGATATTGCGGTAAATGGCATTCGGGGAGTTGTAGATTCCCTGACTGCTCCTGTTACAAGTGCGGATCAGTTGACCACTTCATTAAAGATTGCCCGAGGTTGTTTGAACAGAATGAAAATCAGAGTGGGAAACCGGGTGCTACCACTGCTCGAGGTAGACCATCTGGAAATACGGGCAATGCTAGTGGTGGTCAGAGAGGATCTAGAGATGATATAACCAGATCCGAAGCTCGTGCGCCTGCTAGAGCTTATGTTATACGTGCCCGCGAGGATGCTTCTTCGCCTGATGTTATTACCGGTACATTCACTCTCTTTGATACTAATGTAATTGCTTTGATTGACCCCGGTTCTACTCATTCTTACATATGTGAAACCTTAGCATCCAGTAAGACTTTACCTATTGAGTCTATTGAGTTCGTAATTCGGGTGTCAAATCCCTTGGGTCATTACGTGCTTGTCGACAAAGTGTGTAAGAAATGTCCCCTGGAAATTCGAGGTTCCTGTTTTCCGGCGGACTTGATGCTTTTGCCGTTTGATGAATTTGATGTTATCCTTGGTTTGGATTGGTTGACCGCGCATGATGCGATTGTGAATTGCAAGAGCAAGACTATTGATTTGAGGTGCGCAAATAACGAAGTAGTCCGAATTGAGTCTGCGGACTTGGAGGGGATGCCAGCTGTAATATCAGCAATGTTGGCACAGAAATATGTAAGAAAAGGGTGCGAAGCATACCTTGCGTATGTACTTGATGACAAAGAATTAGAAAAGAAACCCGAATCTATGCCGGTGGTTTGTGAATACCCGGATGTTTTTCTGGAAGAATTACCGGGTTTACCACCTGTTCGGGAGGTAGAGTTTGGTATTGAGCTTGTACCTGGGACTACGCCGATTTCGATAGCTCCGTATCGTATGGCACCAACCGAGTTAAAGGAGTTGAAAGCTCAGTTGCAAGAACTGACGGATAGAGGTTTCGCTCGACCAAGTTTCTCACCTTGGGGTGCACCAGTATTGTTCGTGAAAAAGAAGGACGGAACCATGAGGTTGTGCATTGACTATCGTCAGCTGAATAAAGTGACGATAAAGAACAAATATCCATTGCCGCGCATCGATGATTTGTTCGACCAACTGAAGGGAGCCTCAGTGTTCTCAAAAATAGATTTGAGATCGGGCTATTATCAGTTGCGAATTCGAGATTCAGATATTCCTAAAACTGCCTTCAGAACGAGATATGGTCACTACGAATTCTTAGTGATGCCATTTGGGCTCACTAATGCCCCTGCAGTATTTATGGATTTGATGAATCGGATCTTCAGACCGTATTTGGATCGGTTCGTAGTTGTGTTCATTGATGACATTTTGGTCTATTCAAGAGATGAGACCGAACATGCTGAGCATCTGAGGCTAGTGCTGCAAATTTTGCGGGATAAGCAGTTATATGCTAAGTTCAGTAAGTGTGAGTTCTGGTTAAGAGAGGTTAGCTTCTTGGGTCATGTGGTATCCGCGTCGGGTATTCGAGTTGACCCGAACAAAATTTCAGCCATACTTGACTGGAAACCTCCGAGAAATATTACTGAGTTCGGAGCTTTTTGGGGCTCGCCGGTTATTACCGACGATTTGTGAAAGGTTTCTCGATGATAGCCACACCAATGACGAAGCTACTTCAAAAGGATGTTAAGTTCGAGTGGACGGAGAAATGTCAGAAAAGTTTCGACCAACTGAAAACTCATTGACTGAAGCTCCAATTTTGGTGCAACCCGAATCAGGTAAAGAGTTTGTCATTTATAGTGACGCATCCCTACTTGGGTTGGGTTGCGTATTGATGCAAGAAGGTCGAGTCGTGGCCTATGCGTCGAGACAATTGAAGCCACACGAGAGAATTATCCGACCCATGATCTCGAACTAGCTGCCATCGTGTTTGCTTTAAAAATATGGCGACATTATCTGTTTGGTGAGAAGTGCCATGTATTTTCGGATCACAAAAGTCTCAAATATTTGATGACTCAACGAGACTTGAATCTGCGACAAAGACGTTGGCTTGAGTTGTTGAAAGATTACGAGCTTGTCATTGATTACCACCCGAGAAAGGCTAACGTGGTTGCGGACGCCTTAAGCCGGAAGTCATTGTTTGCTTTACGAGCGATGAATGTGCATTTGTCTGTTCTACCAGACAATGTGTTAGTAGCTGAATTAAAAGCTAAACCATTATTGACTCACCAAATTCGTGAAGCTCAGAAAGTCGATGATGAATTGGTTGCAAAACAGGCTAAGTGTTTCCGAACGAGGAATCGGAGTTTCAAATTGATGATGATGATTGTTTGAGGTTCAGAAATCGTTTGTGTGTTCCAAGGAATTCGGAACTCATTTCGATGATTCTGAACGAAGCCCATTGTAGCCGAATGTCAATTCACCCGGGGAGTACGAAAATGTACAACGATTTGAAACGTCAATTTTGGTGGCATGGTATGAAACGGGACATCTCCGACTTTGTTTCGAGATGTTTAATATGTCAACAAGAAAGTGAAAGTAAATCGGAGTGATTGATAAAGATGAACAGAAAGTAAAGTAATCCGTGAAATCTGAAGTAGCCACGGATCGTCAGAAGTCGTACGCAGATTGAAACGAAAAGACATCGAGTATCAGGTGGAGACAAAGTGTTTCTTAAGGTTTCACCTTGGAAAAAGATACTCAGGTTCGGCCGTAAGGGCAAGTTGAGCCCAAGATTCATTGGGCCGTACGAAATCTCCGAACGAGTTGGTCCGGTTGCGTATAGATTGATTTTGCCCCCGGAGCTTGAAAAGATTCATGACGTCTTTCATGTTTCGATGCTTCGACGCTATCGATCTGATCCATCGCATATAATTAGCCCATCAGAGGTTGAAATTCAAGTCGACATGAGCTATGAAGAAGAACCGATGCATATCCTAGCTCGTGAAGTGAAGGAGTTGCGAAACAAAATAGTTCCGCTAGTAAAGGTGTTATGGCTCAAACACGGGATCGAGGAAGCTACTTGGGAGACCGAGAGCTCGATGAAAGAACGATACCCAAACCTATTTACCGGTAAGATTTTCGGGGACGAAAATTTCTTAAGTGGGGGAGAGTTGTGACAGCCCAAAGTTGACCCTAGTCGGGAAGTGGTTTCGGGACCGCTAAACCGAGTCACCGAAATGTTGAATGTGATACTTATTGTCTAGAATATGTAATTATGAATGTGTGAAAATTTCAAGCTTCAATTTGGTTGATTTCATGTGAATTTAGTCAATAGGACTTATGTGAGAAAATTCTAAAATGTGATAGGTCAATATGTGAGGACCTATTAGTGCATGTGGACAAAGGGGGGACTTGCATGTCAAATTCCCCCCTACTAGTAGTGGCCGGCCATGACAAGCATGGTAGACCAAGTTTGATGGCCAAGACATGTCATAGACATGTTTTGTTAGTGCATCATGGGTGGAAAAAATAAAATAATAGGCATGGAAATAAATAATGAAAGGAGTATGATGAATACACAAAAAAAAAAGTGTGTAGTTGATTCTTTCCCCCCATTGCCGTGAGCTAAAGAAAGAGAGGAGAAGATCTTTGTTCATCCTTTCTCACCTTCATTTAGCCTAAATTAGAAAGAAAAACAAAGAAAAAATTTCTCATCCTTTGGTTCATCCTTGGCCAAAAATTTTAAGGAGGAAAGAAGAAGAAAGGTGAAGAGATTCGGCCATGCATGTAGCTAGGCTAAGGTATGTTTGATGATGTTCCATGAGATGCATGCATGTTTTAGTTGTTAGCTTGAGTTCTACCTAGCCCATGGTCTAAATCTTGCTATGTGATGGAAATGCACTTGACCATGGATGCATCATTCTTGGTTGATGTTTGATGTTGTGGTGATGAGGCATGAGGATGAGTTAAGATTCGCCTAGGTGAGGTTGTGTTAATGCCATTGCATGCAAAATATGAAGCTTGTTAATGATGCATGTGATGATGGCTTGATGATTCTTGAACCTCCTTTTTAGCATTTTTGTGTGAGCACATATGTGCATTGGTTGCTAAATGGAGAAGAATCGGCTAGCAAGATGTGCTAAGGCCGAATGTAACTTTGCATGTTAATGAGCAATGCATGTGTTAAATTGATGAAAAGGGGGAGGATGCTTTACTAGTGTGTATATGTGTGTATTAAGTGTTGAAATCGACCCCAAAAATAGACATGCATATTCGGCCAAGGGGAAAGAAATTAGCTAATATGTTGTGTTGATGCATGATTTTTGCATGTATGAGACTTTAATGTCTAATGTATAAATATGGGCTAAGTGCCTTGTGTTCATCTTTTTGATGCCTAAATGATGAAATCAATTTATTTGTTTAATTAAGCTCAAGAGCAAAGGGGAAATAAATCCGATAAAGGGAAGGAAAAAGTGGTCGAATAGCTAGCGGAATCGTTCGACAACACCCGAGGTAAGTTCTTGAGTAAGAGAGCTTAAATTACGATGTGATTAAATCATGCTCTATGTGTGGCTATTGAGCCGAATGTGCAAGGACGATATGTGCCTTGTGTTTGAGTTTCGCAAGTGAAAATGAAATATGAATGTGCCATGAATTATTGTTAGATGTGCATGATTAATTGAATGCTGTCCGGGCTAAGTCCCGAAGGCTTTGTGCTAAGTGAATATATCCGGACTAAGATCCGAAGGCATTTGTGCGAGATACAAATTCCGGGTTAAGCCCCGAAGGCCTTTGTGCGAGATACTAAATCCGGGTTAAGTCCCGAAGGCATTCGTGCGAGTTGTTAAATCCGGGTTATGTCCCGAAGGCATTGTGTGAGTTACTAAAACTGGGCTATGTCCCGAAG
This sequence comes from Gossypium hirsutum, assembly GCF_007990345.1. NCBI lineage: Eukaryota > Viridiplantae > Streptophyta > Magnoliopsida > Malvales > Malvaceae > Gossypium > Gossypium hirsutum. The sequence continues at coordinate 34,249,167 of NC_053440.1, forward strand.
GCATTTGAACGAGGAGCTATATCCGGTTAAATCCCGAAGGTACGTGATTTGGTAATGAATGAGCTTGCTGTAAAATTCCAGCGAATACTCGAAAAACATCCCAATATGGGGATATGTTACGTATGTGTTGAATTTAATCGAGCCCTTACAAATAAATGTTCGCTCAGTTGATAAACGAGCTACCGGCCTTCGGCTAAGTTAGTTTATTGTGTATGTACATAAGGGTTGTTAATGTTGTGAAGCAAGTTTGATATCGGTAAATTGCGTATTATGAAATATTCCGTTTAGCTAAATGTGTGCTATTCTTTGTGTATGCTGGAATTCCTTGCTCAAAATTTACTAAGCATAAATTGCTTACTCGTTACATTGCTCCTCTGTTTTATAGATTTTTGGTTCTCCAGCTATCGGACTCGGGATCTTGAAGTCGAAGTCGCCCACACTATCAAAGGCTCTTTTGGGTACTATTTTGGTTGAATTTTGATATGGCATGTATAGGACTACCCATTGTTGTCTTTCGAGTACTTTATGAAATGTATAAGTGTACAGCCATGCGAAAATGGCTTGTAGAAGTGGAGTATGGCATTAGACCATTCGTGTTTATGAATGTATAAATGGTTTCATGATGTAACTATAGTTGGAATGGAAGTGTTGAGCAAATGATCAGCCATTGGAATGGCTAAGTATGATCATATGTGGGCATATGTATGACAAGGCCCTAGTTGGTCCATGAAACCCCGAAAATAGGTAAGGTTTACTTTGAAAACAGAGGCTGACAGCAGCAGTGGTGTGGATTGGAAAAATCACAAGAATTCGTAGGAGTGTAATTAAATAGTGAATAAATTATGTAATCGAACCTTGATGAATCTACTTTCATATGAAAGTAACGAAACAATCATATGAACAGTACAGTAAGAGATATTCAGGTTCTTGTGGGACAGGGCCAGAACAGTTTCTGGATTCCCTGTTCCAAAGTTGGAAATTCACTATAAATTGACCAGAGATAATTAGGAGTCATACCATATATGTATGGATTCCTCTCTGAGTCTAGTTTCCATAGAAACAAACGGCATCAGTATTGAAGCTCTGTGCAGAGAGATATCCAAGTCGTAATGAGCAAAGGTCAGTGTAGTCGACCCCTGTAACATGGGAGACTTTGACTAATAAACTGTACTAATTGGCCCGACCAAAAATTCTAGAAAAAATACATAGATGGGGACATGAGTCTAGTTTCAGGGAAAAATCACAAAACTGATTTTCGAGTTGTGAAACTCAAGATATGATTTTTGAAGCGACTAGTACTCAGACTGGGCAGTGTCTGGAAAAATTTTTCAAAGTTTGTTAACATCTCGTGTCCGACTCCGGTGTCGGTCTCGGGTTCGGGGTGTTACAATGAGCTTGTCATTGACTATCACCCGGGAAAGGCAAATGTGGTTGCGGATGCTTTAAGTCGTAAATCACTGTTTGCTTTACGAACGATGAATGCACACTTGTCTATTCTATCCGACAATGTGTTAGTAGCAGAATTAAAGGCTAGACCATTGTTGATTCATCAAATTCGTGAAGCTCAGAAAGTCGATGATGAATTAGTTGCAAAACGGGCTGAATGTGTTTCGAATATGGAATCAGAGTTTCAAATTGATGATGACGATTGTTTGAGGTTCAGAAGTCGTTTGTGTGTTCCAAGAAATTCAGAACTCATTTCGATGATTCTGAACGAAGCTCATTGTAGCCGAATGTCAATTCACCCGGGGAGTACGAAAATGTACAACGATCTGAGACATCAGTTTTGGTGGCATGGTATGAAACGAGACATTTCCGATTTTGTTTCGAAGTGTTTAATATGTCAACAAGTGAAAGCGGAACATCAAGTGCCTACAGGTTTACTTCAGCCGATCATGATACCTGAATAGAAATGGGATCGAGTCACGATGGATTTTGTATCTGGGTTGCCATTGTCGGCAACTAAGAAAGATGCGATTTGGGTTGTTGTTGATAGACTGACTAAATCGGCTCATTTTATTCCCGTACGTACGGATTATTCACTGGATAAACTAGCTAAATTGTATGTTTCTCAGATTGTAAGATTACACGGGGTACCTATTTCTATTGTGTCGGATAGAGATCCGAGATTCACCTCGCGATTTTGGAAGAAATTGCAAGAAGCTTTGGGTACCAAGTTGCATTTTAGCACTGCTTTTCATCCACAAACCGATGGTCAATCTGAGCGGATAATTCAGATACTCGAGGATATGTTGAGATGTTGCATCCTTGAGTTTAGTGGTTCATGGGAACGGTATTTACCTTTGATTGAATTCGCTTACAACAATAGTTTTCAGTCAAGTATTAAGATGGCACCTTACGAGGCTTTGTACGGTCGTAAATGTCGTACACCATTGTTTTGGACCGAGCTCGGTGAAAGTAAA